>NC_091994.1:56904735-56983525 GCF_044704955.1 Pristiophorus japonicus | reverse complement strand
CTCTCTGTGCCCCCTCCCTCACTCTGTGCCCCCTCCCTCTCTCTGTGCCCCCCTCCCTCTCTCAGTGCCCCCCTCCCTCTCTCAGTGCCCCCCTCCCTCTCTCTGTGCCCCCCTCCCTCTCTCTGTGCCCCCTCCCTCTCTCTGTGCCCCCTCCCTCTCTCTGTGCCCCCCCTCCCTCTCTCTGTGCCCCCCCTCCCTCTCTCTGTGCCCCCCCTCCCTCTCTCTGTGCCCCCCTCCCTCACTGTGCCCCTCTCCCTCTGTGGTCCCCTCCCTCAATCTGTGCCCCCTCCCTGTCTCTGTGCCCCCCTCCCTCTCTCTGTGCCCCCCTCCCTCTGTGTACCCTCCCTCTCTCTGTGCCCCCCTCCCTCTCTCTGTGCCCCCCTCCCTCTCTGTGCCCCCTCCCTCTCTCTGTGCCCCCCTCCCTCTCTCTGTGCCATCCTCTCTCTTTGCCCCCCCTTCCTCTCTCTGTGCCCCCTCCCTCTCTCTGTGCCCCCTCCCTCACCCTGCCCCCCCTCCCTCACTGTGCCCCCCACCCTCTGCACCACCCCTCCCGCTCTCTGTGGTCCCCTCCCTCAATCTGTGCCCCCTCCCTCTCTCTGTGCCCCCTCCCTCTCTATGTGCCCCCCTCCCTCTCTCTGCGCCCCCCCCTCCCTCTCTCTGTGGCCCCCTCCCTCAATCTGTGCCCCCCTCCCTCTCTCTGTGCCCCCCTCCCTCTGTGTCCCCTCCCTCTCTCTGTGCCCCCCTCCCTCTCTCTGTGCCCCCCCTCACTCTCTGTGCCCCCCTCCCTCTCTCTGTGGCCACCTCCCTCTCTCTGTGCCCCACTCCCTCTCTCTGTGCCCCCCTCCCTCTCTCTGTGTCCCCTCCCTCTCTCTGTGCCCCCCCTCCCTCTCTGTGCCCCCCTCCCTCTCTCTGTGGCCACCTCCCTCTATCTCTGCCCCCTCCCTCTCTACGTGCCCCCCTCCCACTCTCTGTGCCCCCCTCCCTCACTCTGTGCCCCCCTCCCTCTCTGTGCCCCCTTCCCTCTTCTGTGCCCTCCTCCCTCTCTGTGCCCCCCTCCCTCTCTCTGTGCCCCCCTCCCTCTCTCTGTGCCCCCCTCCCTCTCTCTGTGCCCTCCTCCATCTCTGTGCCCCCCACCCTCTCTCTTTGCCCCCCCTCCCTCTCTCTGTTCCTCCCTCCCTCTCTCTGTGCCCCCCTCCCTCTCTCTGTGCACTCCCTCCCTCTCTCTGTGCCCCCCTCCCTCTCTCTGTGCCTCCCGTCCCTCTCTGTGCCCCCTCCCTCTCTCTGTGCCCCCCCTCCCTCTCTCTGTGCCCCCCTCCCACTCTGTGCCCCCCTCCCTCTCTCTGTGGCCACCTCCCTCTCTCTCTGCCCCCTCCCTCTCTACGTGCCCCCTTCCCACTCTCTGTGCCCCCCTCCCTCACTCTGTGCCCCCCTCCCTCTCTGTGCCCCCTTCCCTCTCTCTGTGCCCTCCTCCCTCTCTGTGCCCCTCACCCTCTCTGCGCCCCCCTCCCGCTCTCTGTGGTCCCCTCCCTCAATCTGTGCCCCCTCCCTCTCTCTGTGTCCCCTCCCTCTCTATGTGCCCCCCTCCCTCTCTCTGCGCCCCCCTCCCTCTCTCTGTGGCCCCCTCCCTCAATCTGTGCCCCCCTCCCTGTCTCTGTGCCCCCCTCCCTCTGTGTCCCCTCCCTCTCTCTGTGCCCCCCTCCCTCTCTCTGTGCCCCCCCTCCCTCTCTGTGCCCCCCTCCCTCTCTCTGTGGCCACCTCCCTCTCTCTGTGCCCCCCTCCCTCTCTCTGTGCCCCCGCTCCCTCTCTCTGTGTCCCCTCCCTCTCTCTGTGCCCCCCCTCCCTCTCTGTGCCCCCCTCCCTCTCTCTGTGGCCACCTCCCTCTCTCTCTGCCCCCTCCCTCTCTACGTGCCCCCCTCCCATTCTCTGTGCCCCCCTCCCTCACTCTGTGCCCCCCCTCCCTCTCTGTGCCCCCTTCCCTCGCTCTGTGCCCTCCTCCCTCTCTGTGCCCCCTCCCTCTCTCTGTGCCCCCCCTCCCTCTCTCTGTGCCCCCCTCCCTCTCTCTGTGCCCTCCTCCATCTCTGTGCCCCCTCCCTCTCTCTTTGCCCCCCCTCCCTGTCGCTGTTCCTCCCTCCCTCTCTCTGTGCCCCCCTCCCTCTCTCTGTGCCCTCCCTCCCTCTCTCTGTGCCTCCCGTCCCTCTCTGTGCCCCCCCTCCCTCTCTCTGTGCCCCCCCTCCCTCTCTGTGTGGCCACCTCCCTCTCTCTGGGCCCCCCTCCCTCTCTCTGTGCCCCCCCTCCCTCTCTCTGTGTCCCCTCCCTCTCTCTGTGCCCCCCCTCCCTCTCTGTGCCCGCCTCCCTCTCTCTGTGGCCACCTCCCTCTCTCTCTGCCCCCTCCCTCTCTACGTGCCCCCCTCCCACTCTCTGTGCCCCCCTCCCTCACTCTGTGCCCCCCTCCCTCTCTGTGCCCCCTTCCCTCTCTCTGTGCCCTCACTCCCTCTCTCTGTGCCCCCCTCCCTCACTCTGTGTCCCCCTCCCTCTCTCTGTGCTCCCCCTCTCCATGTGCCCCCCTCCCTCTGTTTGCCCCCCTCCCTCTCTCTGTGCCCCCCTCCCTCTCTCTGTACCCCCCCTCACTCTCTCTGTGCCCCCTCCCTCTCTCTGTGCCCCCTCCCTCTCTCTGTGCCCCCCTCCCTCTCTCTGTGCCCCCCTCCCTCTCTCTGTCCCCCCTCCCTCTCTCTGTCCCCCCTCCCTCCCTCTGTGGTCCCCTCCCTCAATCTGTGCCCCTCTCCCTCTCTCTGTGCTCCCCCTCCCTCTCTCTGTGCCCCCCTCCCTCTGTGTACCCTCCCTCTCTCTGTGCCCCCCTCCCTCTCTCTGTGCCCTCACTCCCTCTCTCTGTCCCCCCTCCCTCCCTCTGTGGTCCCCTCCCTCAATCTGTGCCCCCCTCCCTCTCTCTGTGCCCCCCTCCCTCTCTCTGTGCCCTCCCTCTCTCTGTGACCCCTCCCTCTATCTGTGCCCTCTCCCCCTCTCTGTGCCCCCCTCCCTCTCTGTGCCCCCCCACTCTGTGGCCCCCTCCCTCAATCTGTGCCCCCTCCCTCTCTCTGTGCCCCCTCCCTCTCTCTGTGCCCCCCCACTCTCTGTGCCCCCCTCCCTCTCTCTGTGCCCCCTCCCTCTCTATGTGCTCCCCTCCCTCTCTCTGCGCCCCCCCTCCCTCTCCTGTGGCCCCCTCCCTCAATCTGTGCCCCCCCTCCCTCTCTGTGTCCCCCTCCCTCTGTGTCCCCTCCCTCTCTCTGTGCCCCCTCCCTCTCTCTGTGCCCCCTCCCTCTCTGTGCCACCCACCCTCTGTGGCCGCCTCCCTCAATCTGTGCCCCCTCCCTCTCTCTGTGCCCCCACCCTCTCTCTGTGCCCCCCTCCCTCTCTCTGTGCCCCCCTCCCTCTCTCTGTGCCTTCCGTCCCTCTCTGTGCCCCCCTCCCTCTCTCTGTGCCCCCCTCCCTCTCTCTGTGCCCCCCTCCCTCTCTGTGTCCCCCTCCCTGTTCCCCCCTCCCTCTCTCTGTGCCCTCCCCCTCCCTCTCTGTGCCCCCCTCCGTCTCTCTGTGCCCCCCTCCCTCTCTCTGTGCCCTCACTCCCTCTCTCTGTGCCCCCCTCCCTCACTCTGTGTCCCCCTCCCTCTCTCTGTACCCCCCCCTCTCTATGTGCCCCCCTCCCTCTCTTTGCCCCCCTCCCTCTCTCTGTGCCCCCCTCCCTCTCTCTGTGCCTCCCCTCCCTCTCTCTGTGCCCCCTCCCTCTCTCTGTGCCCCCTCCCTCTCTCTGTGCCCCCCTCCCTCTCTCTGTGCCCCCTCCCTCTCTATGTGCCCCCCTCCCTCTCTGTGCCCCTCTCCCTCTGTGGTCCCCTCCCTCAATCTGTGCCCCCCTCCCTCTCTCTGTGCCCCCCTCCCTCTCTCTGTGCCCCCCTCCCTCTGTGTACCCTCCCTCTCTCTGTGCCCCCCTCCCTCTCTCTGTGCCCCCCTCCCTCTCTGTGCCCCCTCCCTCTCTCTGTGCCCCCCTCCCTCACTCTGTGCCCCCCACCCTCTCTGCGCCCCCCCTCCCGCTCTCTGTGGTCCCCTCCCTCAATCTGTGCCCCCTCCCTCTCTCTGTGCCCCCTCCCTCTCGATGTGCCCCCCTCCCTCTCTCTGTGCCCCCCCTCCCTCTCTCTGTGCCCCCCTCCCTCTCTCTGTGCCCCCCCTCTCTCTCTGTGCCCCCCTCCCTCTCTCTGTGGCCACCTCCCTCTCTCTGTGCCCCCCACCCTCTCTCTGTGCCCACCCTCCCTCTCTCTGTGTCCCCTCCCTCTCTCTGTGCCCCCCCTCCCTCTCTGTGCCCCCTTCCCGATCTCTGTGCCCTCCTCCCTCTCTGTGCCCCCCTCCCTCTCTCTGTGCCCCCCCTCCCTCTCTCTGTGCCCCCCCTCCCTCTCTCTGTTCCTCCCTCCCTCTCTCTGTGCCTCCCTCCCTCGCTCTGTGCCCTCCCTCTCTCTGTGCCCCCCTCCCTCTCTCTGTGCCTCCCGTCCCTCTCTGTGCCCCCCTCCCTCTCTCTGTGCCCCCCCTCCCTCTCTCTGTTCCTCCCTCCCTCTCTCTGTGCCTCCCTCCCTCGCTCTGTGCCCTCCCTCTCTCTGTGCCCCCCTCCCTCTCTCTGTGCCTCCCGTCCCTCTCTGTGCCCCCCTCCCTCTCTCTGTGCCCCCCCTCCCTCTCTCTGTGCCCTCCCTCCCTCTCTCCGTGTTCCCCCCTCCCTCTCTGTGCCCTCCCCCTCCCTCTCTGTGCCTCCCTCCCTCTCTCTGTGCCCCCCTCCCTCTCTCTGTGCCCTCACTCCCTCGCTCTGTGCCCCCCTCCCTCTCTCTGTGCCCCCCCTCCCTCTCTCTGTGCCCTCCTCCCTCAATCTGTGCCCACCTCCCTCTCTCTGTGCCCCCTCCCTCTCTCTGTGCCCCCTCTCTCTCTCTGTGCCCCCTCCCTCTCTCTGTGCCCCCCTCCCTCTCTCTGTGCCCTCACTCCCTCTCTCTGTGCACCCTCCCTCTCTCTGTGCCCCCCTCCCTCACTCTGTGCCCCCCTCCCTCTCTATGTGCCCCCCTCCCTCTCTGTGCCCCCCTCCCTCTCTCTGTGCCCCCTCCCTCTCTCTGTGCCCCCCTCCCTCTCTCTGTGACCCCTCCCTCTCTCTGTGCCCCCTCCCTCTCTCTGTGCCCCCCTCCCTCTCTGTGCCCCCCCCCTGTGACCCGCTCCCTCAATCTGTGCCCCCTCCCTCTCTCTGTGCCCCCTCCCTCTCTCTGTGCCCCCCCTCCCTCTCTCTGTGCCCCCCTCCCTCTCTCTGTGCCTCCCGTCCCTCTCTGTGCCCCCCCTCCCTCTCTCTGTGCCCCCCTCCCTCTCTCTGTGCCCCCCTCCCTCTCTGTGCCCCCCTCCGTGTTCCCCCCTTCCTCTCTCTGTGCCCTCCCCCTCCCTCTCTGTGCCCCCCTCCCTCTCTCTGTACGCCCCTCCCTCTCTCTGTGCCCTCACTCCCTCTCTCTGTGCCCCCCTCCCTCTCTCTGTGCCCCCCCTCCCTCTCTCTGTGCCCACCTCCCTCTCTCTGTGCCCCTCTGCCTCTCTCTGTGCCCCCTCTCTCTCTCTGTGCCCCCTCCCTCTCTCTGTGCCCCCTCCCTCTCTCTGTGCCCTCACTCCCTCTCTCTGTGCACCCTCCCTCTCTCTGTGCCCCCCTCCCTCACTCTGTGCCCCCCTCCCTCTCTATGTGCCCCCCTCCCTCTCTGTGCCCCCCTCCCTCTCTCTGTGCCCCCTCCCTCTCTCTGTGCCCCCCTCCCTCTCTCTGTGACCCCTCCCTCTCTCTGTGACCCCTCCCTCTCTCTGTGCCCCCTCCCTCTCTCTGTGTCCCCCTCCCTCTCTGTGCCCCCCCCCTCTGTGACCCCCTCCCTCAATCTGTGCCCCCTCCCTCTCTCTGTGCCCCCTCCCTCTCTCTGTGCCCCTTTCCTCTCTATGTGCCCCCCTCCCTCTCTCTGCGCCCCCCCTCCCTCTCCTGTGGCCCCCTCCCTCAATCTGTGCCCCCCTCCCTCTCTGTGCCCCCCTCCCTCTGTGAACCCTCCCTCTCTCTGTGCCCCCTTCCTCTCTATGTGCCCCCCTCCCTCTCTGTGCCCCCCTCCCTCTCTCTGTGGCCACCTCCCTCTCTCTCAGCCCCCTCCCTCTCTACGTGCCCCCTCCCACTCTCTGTGCCCCCCTCCCTCACTCTGTGCCCCCCTCCCTCTCTGTGCCCCCTTCCCTCTCTCTGTGCCCTCCTCCCTCTCTCTGCGCCCCCCCTCCTTCTCCTGTGGCCCCCTCCCTCAATCTGTGCCCCCCTCCCTCTCTGTGCCCCCCTCCCTCTGTGTCCCCTCCCTCTCTCTGTGCCCCCCTCCCTCTCTCTGTGCCCTCCTCCATCTCTGTGCCCCCTCCCTCTCTCTTTGCCCCCCCTCCCTCTCTCTGTTCCTCCCTCCCTCTCTCTGTGCCCCCCTCCCTCTCTCTGTGCCCTCCCTCCCTCTCTCTGTGCCCCCCTACCTCTCTCTGTGCCTCCCGTCCCTCTCTGTGCCCCCCCTCCCTCTCTCTGTGCCCCCCCTCCCTCTCTCTGTGCCCTCCCTCCCTCTCTCTGTGCCCCCACCCTCTCTCTGTGCCCCCCTCCCTCACTCTGTGCCCCCTCCCTCTCTGTGCCCCCCTCCCTCTCTCTGTGCCCCCCTCCCTCTCTCTGTGCCCCCCTCCCTCACTCTGTACCCCCCTCCCTCTCTCTGTGCCCCGCTCCCTCTCTATGTGCCCCCCTCCCTCTCTCTGTGCCCCCCTTCCTCTCTCTGTGCCCCTCCCTCTCTCTGTGCCCCCCTCCCTCTCTCTGTGCCCCCCCTCCCTCTCTCTGTGCCCCCCCTCCCTCTCTCTGTGCCCCTCTCCCTCTTTCTGTGCCCCCCCTCCCTCTCTCTGTGCCCCCCTCCCTCTCTCTGTGCCCCCCTCCCTCTCTGTGTGCCCCCTCCCTCTCTCTGTGCCCCCTCCCTCTCACTGTGCCCCCTCCCTCTCTCTGTGCCCCCCTCCCTCTCTCTGTGCCCCCCCTCCCTCTCTCTGTGCCCCCGCTCCCTCTCTCTGTGCCCCCTCCCTCTCTCTGTGCCCCCTCCCTCTCTCTGTGCCCCCCTCCCTCTCTCTGTGCCCCCCCTCTCTCTCTCTGTGCCCCCCTCCCTCTCTGTGCCCCCCTGCCTCTGTGGTCCCCTCCCTCAATCTCTGCCCCCCTCCCTCTCTCTGTGCCGCCCTCCCTCTCTCTGTGCCCCCATCCCTCTGTGTCCCCTCCCTCTCTCTGTGCCCCCCTCCCTCTCTCTGTGCCCCCCTCCCTCTCTGTGCCCCCCTCCCTCTCTCTGTGCCCCCTTCCCTCTCTCTGTGCCATCCTCTCTCTTTGCCCCCCCTTCCTCTCTCTGTGCCCCCTCCCTCTCTCTTTGCCCCCTCCCTCATTCTATGCCCCCCCTCCCTCACTCTGTGCCCCCCTCCCTCTCTCTGTGCCCCCTCCCTCTCTGTGCCCCCCTCCCTCTCTCTTTGCCCCCCTCCCTCTCTCTGTGCCCCCCATCTTCTCTCTGTGCCCCCCCTCCCTCTCTCTGTGCCCCCAGCCTCTCTCTGTGCCCCCCTCCCTCACTCTGTGCCCCCCCTCCCTCTCTCTGTGCCCCCCTCCCTCTCTATGTGCCCCCCTCCCTCTCTATGTGCCCCCCTCCCTGTCTGTGCCCCCCTCCCTCTCTCTGTGCCCTCCCTCTCTCTCTCTGTGCCCCCTCCCTCTCTCTGTGCCCCCCCTCCCTCTCTCTCTGTCCCCCCTCCCTCTCACTGTGCCCCCCCTCCCTCTCTCTGTGCCCCCCTTCCCTCTCTGTGCCCCCCATCCTCTCTCTTTGCCCCTGTCCCTCTCTCTGTGCCCCCCATCATCTCTCTGTGCCCCCTTCCCTCTCTCTGTGCCCCCTCCCTCTCTCTGTGCCCCCCTCCCTCACTCTGTGCCCCCCTCTCTCTGTGCCCCCCTCCCTCTCTCTGTGCCCTCCTCCCTCTCTGTGCCCCCTTCCTTCTCTCTGTGCCGCCCTCCCTCTCCCTGTGCCCCTCTCCCTCTCTCTGTGCCCCCCTCCCTCTCTGTGCCCCCCTCCCTCGCTCTTTGCCCCCCCCTCTCTCTGTGCCCCCCATCTCTCTGTGCCCCCCTTCCCTCTCTCTGTGCCCCCACCCTCTCTCTGTGCCCCCCTCCCTCACTCTGTGCCCCCTCCCTCTCTGTGCCCCCCTCCCTCTCTCTGTGCCCCACTCCCTCTCTCTGTGCCCCCCTCCCTCTCTCTGTGCCCTCACTCCCTCTCTCTGTGCCCCCTCCCTCTCTCTGTGCCCCCCTCCCTCTCTCTGTGGCCCCCCTCCCTCTCTGTGCCCACTCCTGGTATCTGTGGCCCCCTCCCTCAATCTGTGCCCCCCCCCTCTCTCTGTGCCCCCTTCCCTCTCTCTGTGCCCGCTCCCTCTCTCTGTGCCCCCCTCCCTCTCTCTGTGCCCCCTTCCCTCTCTCTGTGCCCCCCTCCCTCTCTCTGTGCCCCCCTCCCTCTCTCTGTGCCCCCCTCCCTTTTTCTGTGCCCCCTCCCACTCTCTGTGCCCCCCTCCCTCTCTCTTTGCCCCCCTCCCTTTCTCTGTACCCCCTCCCTCTCTCTGTGCACCCCCTCCCTCTCTCTGTGCCTCTCCTCCCTCTCTCTGTGCCCCACTCCCTCTCTCTGTGCCCCCCCTCCCTCTCTGTGCCCCCATCCTCTCTCTTTGCCCCCCTCCCTCTCTCTGTGTCCCCATCCTCTCTCTGTGCCCCCCTCCCGCTCTCTGTGCCCCCCTCCCTCTCTCTGTGCCCCCCCTCCCTCTCTCTGTGCCTCCCCTCCCTCCCTCTGTGCCCCCCTCTCTCTCTCTCTGTGCCCCCCTCCCTCTCTGTGCCCCCATCCTCTCTCTTTGCCCCCCTCCCTCTCTGTGCCCCCCTCCCTCTCTCTGTGCCCCCCTCCCTCTCTCTGTGCCCCCCCTCTCTCTCTCTGTGCCCCCTCCCTCTCTGTGCCCCCCTCCCTCTCTCTGTGCCCCCCTCCCTCTCTCTGTGCCCCCCCTCCCTCTCTCTGTGCCCCCTCCTTCAATCTGTGCCCCCTCCCTCTCTCTGTGCCCCCCCTCCCTCTTTCTGTGCCCCCCTCCCTCTCTATGTGCCCCCCTCCCTCTCTGTGCCCCCCTCACTCACAAGAATGAGTGAATGTTGATCATTGTGGCCCAGAATGTGCAATTGGGGGAAGAGGACAATCTGAGCATTTACAGGATGATTGTGGTCCCGGTGCTGACCCCAAGGGTATTTGCGGGGTCAGTGGGAGGTATCTGACCAGCCTGGTTCTGGTGAGCGAACATAAGAACATCAGAAATAGGAACAGGAGTAGGCCATACAGCCCCTCGAGCCTGCTCCTCCATTCAATAAGATCATGGCTGATCTGATCATGGACTCAGCTCCACTTCCCCGCCCACTCCCCATAACTCCTTATCCCCTTATCGCTCAAGAAACTGTCTATTAAATTTATTCAATGACCCAGCCTCCACAGCTCTCTGATGCAGCAAATTCCACAGATTTACAACCCTTCGAGAGAAGAAATTCCTCCTCATCTCACTTTTAAATGGGTGGCCCCTTATTCTAAGACCATGTCCCCTAGTTCTAGTCTCCCCCATCAGTGGAAACATCCTCTCTGCATCCACCTTGTCAAGCCCCCTCATAATCTTATACGTTTCGATAAGATCATCTCTCATTCTTCTGAATGCCAATGAGTAGAGGCCCAACCTCCTCAACCTTTCCTCATAAGTCAACCCTTTCATCCCCGGAATCAACCTAGTGAACCTTCTCTGAACTGCCTCCAAAGCAAGTATATCCTTTCGTAAATATGGAAACCAAAACTGCACGCAGTATTCCAGGTGTGGCCTCACCAATACTATGTATAGCTGTAGCAAGACTTCCCTGCTTTTATACTCCATCCCCTTTGCAATAAAGGCCAAGATACCATTGGCCTTCCTGATCATTTGCAGTACCTGCATACTATTCTTTTGTGTATTATGCACAAGTACCCCCAGGTCCCGCTGAACTGCAGCACTTTGCAATCTTTCTCCATTTAAATAATAACTTGCTCTTTGATTTTTTCTGCCAAAGTGCATGACCTCACACTTTTCAACATTATACCCCATCTGCCAAATTTTTGCCCACTCACTTAGCCTGTCTATGTCCTTTTGCAGATTTTTTGTGTCCTCCTCACACATTGCTTTTCCTCCCATCTTTGTATCGTCAGCAAACTTGGCTACGTTACACTCAGTCCCTTCTTCCAAGCCGTTAATATAGATTGTAAATAGTTGGGGTCCCAGCACTGATCCCTGTGGCACCCCACTAGTTACTGGTTGCCAACCAGAGAATGAACCATTTATCCCGACTCTCTGTTCTGTGTTAGTTAGCCAATCCTCTATCCATGCTAATATATTACCCCCAACCCCGTGAACTTTTATCTTGTGCAGTAACCTTTTATGTGGCACCTTGTCAAATGCCTTCAGGAAGTCCAAATACACCACATCCACTGGTTCCCCTTTATCCACCCTGTTCGTTACATCCTCAAAGAACTCCAGCAAATTTGTCAAACGTGACTTCCCCTTCATAAATCCATGCTGTCTCTGTCTGACCGAATTTTGCTTTTCCAAATGTCCTGCTACTGCTTCTTTAATAATGGACTCCAACATTTTCCCAACCACCGATGTTAGGCTAACTGGTCTATAGTTTCCTGCTTTTTGTCTGCCTCCTTTTTTTAAATAGGGGCATTACATTTGCAGTTTTCCAGTCTGTTGGGACCTCCCCAGAATCCAGGGAATTTTGGTAAATGTCACTGCAGGCAGCTCTCAGACACCGCTGGCCCAAACTGGTCAGCACCTATGGCTATCCAGGCATGCAACTCTTCCCCTATAGAAACATAGAAACATAGAAACATAGAAAATAGGTGCAGGAGTAGGCCATTCGGCCCTTCTAGCCTGCACCGCCATTCAATGAGTTCATGGCTGAACATTCAACTTCAGTACCCCATTCCTGCTTTCTCGCCATACCCCTTGATCCCCCTAGCAGTAAGGACCTCATCTAACTCCTTTTTGAATATATTTAGTGAATTGGCCTCAACAACTTTCTGTGGTAGAGAATTCCACAGGTTCACCACTCTCTGGGTGAAGAAGTTCCTCCGCATCTCGGTCCTAAATGGCTTACCCCTTATCCTTAGACTGTGACCCCTGGTTCTGGACTTCCCCAACATTGGGAACATTCTTCCTGCATCTAACCTGTCTAACCCCGTCAGAATTTTATATGTTTCTATGAGGTCCCCTCTCATTCTTCTGAACTCCAGTGAATACAAGCCCAGTTGATCCAGTCTTTCTTGATAGGTCAGTCCCGCCATCCCGGGAATCAGTCTGGTGAACCTTCGCTGCACTCCCTCAATAGCAAGAATGTCCTTCCTCAGGTTAGGAGACCAAAACTGTACACAATACTCCAGGTGTGGCCTCACCAATGCCCTGTACAACTGTAGCAACACCTCCCTGCCCCTGTACTCAAATCCCCTTGCTATGAAAGCCAACATGCCATTTGCTTTCTTAACCGCCTGCTGCACCTGCATGCCAACCTTCAATGACTGATGTACCATGACACCCAGGTCTCTTTGCACCTCCCCTTTTCCTAATCTGTCACCATTCAGATAATAGTCTGTCTCTCTGTTTTTACCACCAAAGTGGATAACCTCACATTTATCCACATTATACTTCATCTGCCATGCATTTGCCCACTCACCTAACCTATCCAAGTCGCTCTGCAGCCTCACAGCATCCTCCTCGCAGCTCACACTGCCACCCAACTTAGTGTCATCCGCAAATTTGGAGATACTACATTTAATCCCCTCATCTAAATCATTAATGTACAGTGTAAACAGCTGGAGCCCCAGCACAGAACCTTGCGGTACCCCACTAGTCACTGCCTGCCATTCTGAAAAGTACCCATTTACTCCTACTCTTTGCTTCCTGTCTGCCAACCAGTTCTCAATCCATGTCAGTACACTACCCCCAATCCCATGTGCTCTAACTTTGCACATCAATCTCTTGTGTGGGACCTTGTCGAACGCCTTCTGAAAGTCCAAATATACCACATCAACTGGTTCTCCCTTATCCACTCTACTGGAAACATCCTCAAAAAATTCCAGAAGATTTGTCAAGCATGATTTCCCTTTCACAAATCCATGCTGACTTGGACCTATCATGTCACCTCTTTCCAAATGCACTGCTATGACATCCTTAATAATTGATTCCATCATTTTACCCACTACCGATGTCAGGCTGACCGGTCTATAATTCCCTGTTTTCTCTCTCCCTCCTTTTTTAAAAAGTGGGGTTACATTGGCTACCCTCCACTCCATAGGAACTGATCCAGAGTCAATGGAATGTTGGAAAATGACTGTCAACGCATCCACTATTTCCAAGGCCACCTCCTTAAGTACTCTGGGATGCAGTCCATCAGGCCCTGGGGATTTATCGGCCTTCAATCCCATCAATTTCCCCAACACAATTTCCCGGCTAATAAGGATTTCCCTCAGTTCCTCCTCCTTACTAGACCCCCCGACCCCTTTTATAACCGGAAGGTTGTTCGTGTCCTCCTTCGTGAATACCGAACCAAAGTACTTGTTCAATTGGTCCGCCATTTCTTTGTTCCCCGTTATGACTTCCCCTGATTCTGACTGCAGGGGACCTACATTTGTCTTTACTAACCTTTTTCTCTTTACATATCTATAGAAACTTTTGCAATCCGTCTTAATGTTCCCTGCAAGCTTCTTCTCATACTCCATTTTCCCTGCCCTAATCAAACCCTTTGTCCTCCTCTGCTGAGTTCTAAATTTCTCCCAGTCCCCAGGTTCGCTGCTATTTCTGGCCAATTTGTATGCCACTTCCTTGGCTTTAATACTATCCCTGATTTCCCTTGATAGCCACGGTTGAGCCACCTTCCCTTTTTTATTTCTATGCCAGACAGGAATGTACAATTGTTGTAGTTCATCCATGCGGTCTCTAAATGTCTGCCATTGCCCATCCACAGTCAACCCCTTAAGTATCATTCGCCAATCCATCTCAGCCAATTCACGCCTCATACCTTCAAAGTTAGCCTTCTTTAAGTTCTGGACCATGGTCTCTGAATTAACTGTTTCATTCTCCATCCTAATGCAGAATTCCACCATATTATGGTCACTCTTCCCCAAGGGGCCTCGCACAACGAGATTGCTAATTAATCCTTTCTCATTACATAACACCCAGTCTAAGATGGCCTCCCCCCTAGTTGGTTCCTCGACATATTGGTCTAAAAAACCATCCCTTATGCACTCCAGAAAATCCTCCTCCACCGTATTGCTTCCAGTTTGGTTAGCCCAATCTATGTGCATATTAAAGTCACCCATTATAACTGCTGCACCTTTATTGCACGCAGCCCTAATTTCCTGTTTGATGCCCTCCCCAACATCACTACTACTGTTTGGAGGTCTGTACACAACTCCCACTAACGTTTTTTGCCCTTTGGTGTTCTGCAGCTCTACCCATATAGATTCCACATCATCCAAGCTAATGTCCTTCCTAACTATTGCCTTAATCTCCTCCTTAACCAGCAATGCTACCCCACCTCCTTTTCCTTTTATTCTATCCTTCCTGAATGTTGAATACCCCTGGATGTTGAGTTCCCAGCCCTGGTCATCCTGGAGCCACGTCTCCGTAATCCCAATCACATCATATTTGTTAACATCTATTTGCACAGTTAATTCATCCACCTTATTGCGGATACTCCTTGCATTAAGACACAAGGTCTTTAGGCTTGTTTTTTTAACACCCTCTGTCCTTTTAGAATTTTGCTGTACAATGGCCCTTTTTGTTCTTTGCCTTGGGTTTCTCTGCCCTCCACTTTTCCTCATCTCCTTTCTGTCTTTTGTTTTTGCCTCCTTTTTGTTTCCCTCTATCTCCCTGCATTGGTTCCCATCCCCCTGCCATATTAGTTTAACTCCTCCCCAACAGCACTAGCAAACACTCCCCCGAGGACATTGGTTCCGATTCTGCCTAGGTGCAGACCGTCCGGATTGTACTGGTCCCACCTCCCCCAGAACCGGTTCCAATGCCCCAGGAATTTGAATCCCTCCCTGCTGCACCATTGCTCAAGCCACGTATTCATCTGAGCTATCCTGCGATTCCTACTCTGACTAGCACGTGGCACTGGTAGCAATCCCGAGATTACTACTTTTGAGGTCCTACTTTTTAATTTAGCTCCTAGCTCCTTAAATTCATTTCGTAGGAACTCATCCCTTTTTTTACCTATGTCATTGGTACCAACGTGCACCACGACAACTGGCTGTTCTCCCTCCCTTTTTAGAATGTCCTCCACCCGCTCCGAGACATCCTTGACCCTTGCACCAGGGAGGCAACATACCATCCTGGAGTCTCGGTTGCGGCCGCAGAAACGCCTATCTATTCCCCTTACAATTGAATCCCCTATCACTATCGCTCGCCCACTCTTTTTCCTGCCCTCCTGTGCAACAGAGCCAGCCACGGTGCCATGAACTTGGCTGCTGCTGCCCACTCCTGATGAGTCATCCCCCTCAACAGCACTCAAAGCAGTGTATCTGTTTTGCAGTGGGATGACCACAGGGGACCCCTGCACGACCTTCCTTGCACTGCTCTTCCTGCTGGTCTTCCATTCCCTATCTGGCTGTGGACCCTTCTCCTGCGGTAAGACCAACTCGCTACACGTGATACTCACGTCATTCTCAGCATCGTGGATGCTCCAGAGTGAATCCACCTTCAGCTCCAACTCCGCAACGCGGACCGTCAGTAGCCGGAGGTGGACACACTTCCCGCACATGTAGTCGTCAGGGACACTGGTGTTGTCCTCGTGTTCCCACATGGTACAGGAGGAGCATATCACATGACCGAGCTGTCCTGCCATGACTTAACCCTTAGATACACTTAAATTTCTGACAACAATGTTAAAAGTTACTGACTAATAAAGAAAAAGAAAAACGACTCACCAATCAGCAGCCAATCACTTACCACGTTGGCTGTGACGTCACCTTTTGATTTCTTTCTACTTCTTTTTTGCCTTCTCTCCCAGCTGGAGCTGCACCGCTACGTCTCAACTCCCGTCTCTCTCCCGTGTCTCAACTCCCGTCTCTCTCCCGTGTCTCAACTCCCGTCTCTCTCCCGTGTCTCAACTCCCGTCTCACTCCCGTGTCTCAACTCCCGTCTCTCTCCCGTGTCTCAACTCCCGTCTCACTCCCGTGTCTCAACTCCCGTCTCACTCCCGTGTCTCAACTCCCGTCTCTCTCCCGTGTCTCAACTCCCGTGTCTCAACTCCCGTCTCACTCCCGTGTCTCAACTCCCGTGTCTCAACTCCCGTCTCTCTCCCGTGTCTCAACTCCCGTCTCACTCCCGTGTCTCAACTCCCGTCTCACTCCCGTGTCTCAACTCCCGTCTCTCTCCCGTGTCTCAACTCCCGTGTCTCAACTCCCGTCTCACTCCCGTGTCTCAACTCCCGTGTCTCAACTCCCGTCTCTCTCCCGTGTCTCAACTCCCGTCTCACTCCCGTGTCTCAACTCCCGTGTCTCAACTCCCGTCTCTCTCCCGTGTCTCAACTCCCGTGTCTCAACTCCCGTGTCTCAACTCCCGTGTCTCAACTCCCGTGTCTCAACTCCCGTCTCACTCCCGTGTCTCAACTCCCGTCTCACTCCCGTCTCACTCCCGTGTCTCAACTCCCGTCTCACTCCCGTCTCACTCCCGTGTCTCAACTCCCGTCTCTCTCCCGTGTCTCAACTCCCGTCTCACTCCCGTGTCTCAACTCCCGTCTCTCTCCCGTGTCTCAACTCCCGTGTCTCAACTCCCGTCTCTCTCCCGTGTCTCAACTCCCGTCTCTCTCCCGTGTCTCAACTCCCGTGTCTCAACTCCCGTCTCACTCCCGTGTCTCAACTCCCGTGTCTCAACTCCCGTCTCACTCCCGTGTCTCAACTCCCGTCTCTCTCCCGTGTCTCAACTCCCGTGTCTCAACTCCCGTCTCACTCCCGTGTCTCAACTCCCGTCTCACTCCCGTGTCTCAACTCCCGTGTCTCAACTCCCGTGTCTCAACTCCCGTCTCACTCCCGTGTCTCAACTCCCGTGTCTCAACTCCCGTCTCTCTCCCGTGTCTCAACTCCCGTGTCTCAACTCCCGTCTCTCTCCCGTGTCTCAACTCCCGTCTCACTCCCGTGTCTCAACTCCCGTCTCACTCCCGTGTCTCAACTCCCGTGTCTCAACTCCCGTCTCTCTCCCGTGTCTCAACTCCCGTCTCACTCCCGTGTCTCAACTCCCGTGTCTCAACTCCCGTCTCACTCCCGTGTCTCAACTCCCGTGTCTCAACTCCCGTGTCTCAACTCCCGTCTCTCTCCCGTGTCTCAACTCCCGTGTCTCAACTCCCGTCTCTCTCCCGTGTCTCAACTCCCGTGTCTCAACTCCCGTGTCTCAACTCCCGTCTCACTCCCGTGTCTCAACTCCCGTGTCTCAACTCCCGTCTCTCTCCCGTGTCTCAACTCCCGTGTCTCAACTCCCGTCTCTCTCCCGTGTCTCAACTCCCGTGTCTCAACTCCCGTCTCTCTCCCGTGTCTCAACTCCCGTGTCTCAACTCCCGTGTCTCAACTCCCGTCTCACTCCCGTGTCTCAACTCCCGTGTCTCAACTCCCGTCTCTCTCCCGTGTCTCAACTCCCGTCTCTCTCCCGTGTCTCAACTCCCGTGTCTCAACTCCCGTCTCTCTCCCGTGTCTCAACTCCCGTCTCTCTCCCGTGTCTCAACTCCCGTGTCTCAACTCCCGTCTCTCTCCCGTGTCTCAACTCCCGTGTCTCAACTCCCGTCTCTCTCCCGTGTCTCAACTCCCGTCTCTCTCCCGTGTCTCAACTCCCGTGTCTCAACTCCCGTCTCTCTCCCGTGTCTCAACTCCCGTCTCACTCCCGTGTCTCAACTCCCGTGTCTCAACTCCCGTCTCTCTCCCGTGTCTCAACTCCCGTCTCTCTCCCGTGTCTCAACTCCCGTGTCTCAACTCCCGTCTCTCTCCCGTGTCTCAACTCCCGTCTCACTCCCGTGTCTCAACTCCCGTGTCTCAACTCCCGTCTCTCTCCCGTGTCTCAACTCCCGTCTCTCTCCCGTGTCTCAACTCCCGTCTCTCTCGACTCCCCGGACTGCTGAGCCTTTTATAGGCCGCTGCCTTTCTGGACTCCCGCCTCTCTCGACTCCCCGGACTGCTGAGCCTTTTATAGGCCGCTGCCTCTCTCGACTCCCGCCTCTATGCTCCGGTGGGACCCACACACACCTTTCAGAAGGTCAATACCGGACCTACCCGCTCCACACTTACACCACGTCCCACGGATGTAAGGGGTTCATGATCGCTGACCCCCCGCAAATCGACTCCCACTGCCATGGAGACCCCATACCAGTCAGTTTGAGCCACCTGTTCCCATTAAACAGCCAAGTTACCTTCTAATCTCAAACATTCTCCCTTATTCCAACTGCTTTCATTTTATCCACAAGGCTCTTGTGAGTTACGTTATCAAATGCCTTTTGCAGATCAAAATAGCCACATTACCCTTAACCAGCAATTCTCTTCACCCTTAAAGGATTTGAATAAACCTCTTCAGGTACGGTGCCAATAATTACTCCTGGTAAAGGGACTTGTATTGTTGCCCTTACATTGATTGTCCCGCTCTCCTACAGTCACTGTCACACCTCACGGCCTTTTAGAAACAGAGAAACATAGAAATTTACAGCGCAGAAGGAGGCCATTTCGGCCCATCGTGTCCGCGCCGGCCGACAAAGAGCCGCACGACCCTCGGTCAGCAGCCCGAAGGTTACATATAAACCTATGAACAATGAACAATGACGGAAAGGTAAAGAGCACCCAGCCCAACCAGTCCGCCTCACACAACTGCGACACCCCTTATACTGAAACATTCCACACTCCACCCCAACCGGAGCCATGTGATCTCCTGGGAGAGGCAAAAACCAGATAAAAACCCAGGCCAATTTAGGAAGAAAAAATCTGGGAAAATTCCTCTCCGACCCATCCAGGCGATCGACACTAGTGCAGGAGATCACCCTGGCCCTGGAGATCAATCTATTCCCTGCAGCACTTACCATTACACCATTATGGTCACAGGATTTGTTTTCTGACCCTGTCTGAATGTTTCAAACTCAATTTATCGAGTTGCCAAGAGTCTCTCTTTTACATTTCACGATGTGCTCTCTGAACTGCGGGCCTGATTCCTGTGGTATGTTCAAGGGGCTGTTTAAATAATGCTGGCTCCTGCCTGGCATTCTTTGTGTTTGGACACGACACGTCTTGCTTTTCACGACCACCGGACATCTCAAAGCGCTTTACAGCCAATGAAGTACACCCACTGTTGTAATTCCTACATTACACAGTGACTACACTCCAAAATTATTTCATTGGCTGTAAAGCGCTTTGAGACATCCGGTGGTCGTGAAAGGCGCTATATAAATGCAAATCTTTGGGGCCGAATTTGGTCAAGGCCTCCGGCCGCACAAGTGCCGCCCAAAGTGCTGCCGATAGCCGGCGAGGTCCCTGACGGTTCTTTGGGCGGGATTTTCATCACCGAGGTCCCTCAAAGGTCAGCGGGTGGGAAATCATCGACGTACGCCACCAGTCTGGGCAGCAACGGGCGGGAGGTCCCATTCTCGGCGCAGAGGCGCTTACTGCCCAAGTGCCGCCGAGGATGGAGTCGGGCCCACGGTGGTCGAAGAGCTGGAAAAAAAATCATCGGGAAAAGATTAAAAACAATCGGACGACCTTCAGGGGGCCCCATCCAGGTAAGCCGCTGTGGAAAAAATATATATAAAATGTTCACTAATCTCTTTTTCAAGATCTTCAGACTCACCGTCGGGGACAGTGGGTGGGGCAGTGGGGAAGGAGTGGGCGGGAGTAGGCGGGCAGTGGGGTGACAGCGGGGTGGCTGGGAGGGTCTGTGGGCTGGCAGTGGACGGGCAGCGGGGGCGTGGGCAGGGCAGTGGGTGGGCAGCGGGGGCGTGGGCGGGGCAGTGGGCGGGGCACTGGGGGGGAGTGGACGGGGCAGTGGGCGGGCAGTGGGGGGAGTGGGCGGGGCAGTGGGGAGAGTGGGCGGGGCAGTGAGCGGGGAGTGGGGGAGAGTGGGTGGGCAGTGGGCGGGTCAGTGGGGGGGCAATGAGCAAGCAGTGGGCGGGTCAGTCGGGGGTGTGGGTGGGCAGTGGGGGGGAGTGGGTGGGCAGTGGGCAGTCAGTGGGCAGGTAATGGGCGGGCAGTGAGTGGGGAGTGGGGGGAATGGGCGGCGCAGTCACGGGGCTGTGGGCGGGGCAGTGGGCAGGGAGTGAGGGTCAGTGGGCGGGGCAGTGGGAGGGGAGTGGCGACAGTGGGCAGGGAGTGGGAGGCAGTGGGCGGGGCAGTGGGCGGGGAGTGGGGTCAGTGGGCAGGTACTGGGGGGAGTGGGCGGGGCAGTGACCCGGTATGGGGGGAATGGGCGGGGCAGTGGGGGGAATGGGCGGGGCAGTGGGTGGGGAGTGGGGGGAATGGGTGGGGCAGTGGGGGTTGGGTGGGGCAGTGGGAGGGGAGTGGGGGAACAGTGGACAGTGAGTGGGGTCAGTGAGCAGGCACTGGGGGGGGAGTAGGCGGGGCAATGGGGGGGAATGGGTGGGGCAGTCAGGGGGCTGTGGGCAGGTAATGGGCAGGGAGTGAGCGAGGCAGTGGGCAGGGAGTGGGGGGAATGGGCGGGGCAGTCAGGGGGCTGTGGACGGGGCAGTGGACAGGGAGTGAGGGTCAGTGGGTGGGGCAGTGGGGGGGAGTGGGCGGGGCAGTGGCCCGGTATGGGGAGAATGGGCGGAGCAGTGGGGGGAATGGGCGGGGCAGTGGGCGGGCAGTGGGACGGCAGTTGGGGGAGTGGGCGGGGCAGTGGGCGGGGCACTGGGGGGAGTGGGCGGGAATGTGCGGCAGTGGGCGGGGCAGTGTGTGGAGGAAGGAGATTGAAGTTGTCGTGTTTGTGTCTGTCCCCAGGTTGCAGCAGCTGACAGAGGATGAATACGATGATGTGCAGCCCGTGGAGTTGCTCAGCAAGAGCACAAGGGCACTCAGTCTCCCCCCTCCGAAGCCACCTTTCAAACCGGGCAGCAAGATGGAAGGTATGGAAATTCTCAGAGCACAGTTACAGCTCAATCGTTGGTCAAAGTCAGTCAATTAGAATGGAGAACAGGCAGACAAGACACGACAACTTCGATGCATGTGGGCAAAATTCAGAATACTGTCTGCTGCTCTGGGTAACCTATCATCAGGGGGTCGCCTATTGATTGGAGGCTGCGAAGGGCTCCAGGTTACCAGGGAATAATCACATGCTCAGGGTCGTTTCTCCATCACTGCCTGGCTGGATTACCGCCTGTTACAGACACGCCTGATCTTCATCTCATTGGTTTCCGAATAAATGAAGACCAGGCGTGTTCTACAACATGTGAGTGATCCACTTGATCACATTAAACCCCAGTTTTCAAAAGAGAAAAAATTGAGGAAGGACAAGATCCAGATCTGATAAATGTGGTAAGATTGGACAGTGAGAGATGTGATTGGACAGTGAGAGACGTGTAATGTGCTGTATTGAGATGTTTAACCCGGTCATGCATTCCCTGTCTTTCAGAGGAGCTTTATGACGATATTGATGGGATCCCTGATGATTTCCCCGACCCACCGCCAGAATTGAGGTAGGGCTCAGTGTCCAGCCTGGTGAACAGTGCACCCTGGGGCCTTGGTCACAGCTCCCAGCACAATGACCACCATGTGCGCATTGCCATTCACATGGTCACACCGCACTTTCCAGCATACCGCGGAACTCTGCTCACTCTGCGCAATTTACTGTGGAAATGCTCCCTCTCCCTCTCCATCGCTCTGTCCCTCTCTCTGTGCACCCCCCTCTCTGTGCCCCCCTCCCTCTCTCTGTGCCCCCCTCCCTCTCTCTGTGCCCACCTCCCTCTCTCTGTGCCCCCCTCCCTCTCTCTGTGCCCACCTCCCTCTCTCTGTGCCCACCTCCCTCTCTCTGTGCCCCCCTCCCTCTCTCTGTGCCCACCTCCCTCTCACTGTGCCCCCCCTCTCTCTGTGCCCCCCTCCCCCTCTCTGTGCCCCCCTCCCTCTCTCTGTGCCCCCCTCCCTCTCTCTGTGCCCACCTCCCTCTCACTGTGCCCCCCCTCTCTCTGTGCCCCCCTCCCTCTCACTGTGCCCCCCCTCTCTCTGTGCCCCCCTCCCTCTCTCTGTGCACCCCCCTCTCTGTGCCCCCCTCCCTCTCTCTGTGCCCCCCCTCTCTCTGTGCCCCCCTCCCTCTCTCTGTGCCCCCCCTCCCACTCTCTGTGCCCCCTCCCTCTCTCTGTGCCCCCTCCCTCTCTCTATGTGCCCCCCTCCCTCTCTCTGTGCCCCCCCACCCTCTCTCTGTGCCCCCCTCCCTCTCTCTGTGCCCCCCCCCCTCTCTGTGCCCCCCTCCCTCTCTCTGTGCCCCCCTCCCTCTCTCTCTGTGCTCTAGCTCCCTCTCTCTCTGTGCCCCCCATCTTCTCTCTGTGCCCCTCCCTCTCTCTGTGCCCCCTCCCTCTCTGTGTGCCCCCCTCCCTCTCTCTGTGCCCCCCTCCCTCTCTCTGTGCCCACCTCCCTCTCTCTGTGCCCACCTCCCTCTCTCTGTGCCCCCCTCCCTCTCTCTGTGCCCACCTCCCTCTCACTGTGCCCCCCCTCTCTCTGTGCCCCCCTCCCCCTCTCTGTGCCCCCCTCCCTCTCTCTGTGCCCCCCTCCCTCTCTCTGTGCACCCTCCCTCTCTCTGTGCCCCCCTCCCTCTCTCTGTGCCCCCTCCCTCTCTCTGTGGCCCCCTCCCTCAATCTGTGCCCCCCTCCCTCTCTCTGTGCCCCCCTCCCTCTCTCTGTGCCCCCTCCCTCTCTCTGTGCCCCCCCTCCCTCTCTCTGTGCCCCCTCCCTCTCTCTGTGCCCCCTCCCTCTCTCTGTGCCCCCCTCCCTCTGTGTCCCCTCCCTCTCTCTGTGCCCCCCTCCCTCTCTCTGTGCCCACCCTCCCTCTCTGTGCCCCCTCCCTCACTCTGTGCCCCCCTCCCTCTCTGTGCCCCCCTCCCTCTCTCTGTGCCCGCCCTCCCTCTCTCTGTTCCCCCTCCCTCTCTCTGTGCCCCCCTCCATCTCTGTGCCCCCCTCCCTCTCTCTTTGCCCCCCTCCCTCTCTCTGTTCCTCCCTCCCTCTCTCTGTGCCCCCCTCCCTCTCTGTGCCCTCCCTCCCTCTCTCTGTGCCCCCTCCCTCTCTCTGTGCCTCCCGTCCCTCTCTGTGCCCCCCTCCCTCTCTCTGTGCCCCCCTCCCTCTCTCTGTGCCCCCCTCCCTCTCTGTGTCCCCCTCCCTGTTCCCCCTCCCTCTCTCTGTGTCCTCCCCCTCACTCTCTGTGCCCCCCTCCCTCTCTCTGTGCCCCCCTCCCTCTCTCTGTGCCCTCACTCCCTCTCTCTGTGCCCCACTTCCTCACTCTGTGTCCCCCCTCTCTATGTGCCCCCCTCCCTCTCTTTGCCCCCCTCCCTCTCTCTGTGCCCCCCTCCCTCTCTCTGTGCCCCCCCTCCCTCTCTCTGTGCCCCCTCCCTCACTCTGTGCCCCCTCCCTCTCTCTGTGCCCCCCTCCCTCTCTCAGTGCCCCCCTCCCTCTCTCTGTGCCCCCCTCCCTCTCTCTGTGCCCCCTCCCTCTCTCTGTGCCCCCCTCCCTCTCTCTGTGCCCCCCTCCCTCTCTCTGTGCCCCCCTCCCTCTCTCTGTGCCCCCCTCCCTCTCTGTGCCCCCCTCCCTCTGTGGTCCCCTCCCTCAATCTGTGCCCCCCTCCCTCTCTCTGTGCCCCCCTCCCTCTCTCTGTGCCCCCTCTCTCTCTCTGTGCCCCCCTCCCTCTCTCTGTGCCCCCTCCCTCTCTCTGTGCCATCCTCTCTCTTTGCCCCCCCTTCCTCTCTCTGTGCCCCCTCCCTCTCTCTGTGCCCCCTCCCTCACTCTGCCCCCCCCTCCCTCACTCTGTGCCCCCCACCCTCTCTGCACCACCCCTCCCGATCTCTGTGGTCCCCTCCCTCAATCTGTGCCCCCTCCCTCTCTCTGTGCCCCCTCCCTCTCTATTTGCCCCCCTCCCTCTCTCTGCGCCCCCCCTCCCTCTCTCTGTGGCCCCCTCCCTCAATCTGTGCCCCCCTCCCTCTCTCTGTGCCCCCCTCCCTCTGTGTCCCCTCCCTCTCTCTGTGCCCCCCTCCCTCTCTCTGTGCCCCCCCTCCCTCTCTGTGCCCCCCTCCCTCTCTCTGTGGCCACCTCCCTCTCTCTGTGCCCCCCTCCCTCTCTCTGTGTCCCCTCCCTCTCTCTGTGCCCCCCCTCCCTCTCTGTGCCCCCCTCCCTCTCTCTGTGGCCACCTCCCTCTCTCTCTGCCCCCTCCCTCTCTACGTGCCCCCCTCCCACTCTCTGTGCCCCCCTCCCTCTCTGTGCCCCCTTCCCTCTCTCTGTGCCCTCCTCCCTCTCTGTGCCCCCCTCCCTCTCTCTGTGTCCCCCTCCCTCTCTCTGTGCACCCTCCCTCTCTCTGTGCCCCCCTCCCTCTCTCTGTGCCCCCTCCCTCTCTCTGTGGCCCCCTCCCTCTCTACGTGCCCCCCTCCCACTCTCTGTGCCCCCCTCCCTCTCTGTGCCCCCTTCCCTCTCTCTGTGCCCTCCTCCCTCTCTGTGCCCCCCTCCCTCTCTCTGTGCCCCCCTCCCTCTCTCTGTGCCCCCCTCCCTCCCTCTGTGCCCTCCTCCATCTCTGTGCCCCCCACCCTCTCTCTTTGCCCCCCCTCCCTCTCTCTGTTCCTCCCTCCCTCTCTCTGTGCCCCCCTCCCTCTCTCTGTGCACTCCCTCCCTCTCTCTGTGCCCCCTCCCTCTCTCTGTGCCTCCCGTCCCTCTCTGTGCCCCCCTCCCTCTCTCTGTGCCCCCCCTCCCTCTCTCTGTGCCCCCTTCCCACTCTGTGCCCCCCTCCCTCTCTCTGTGGCCACCTCCCTCTCTCTCTGCCCCCTCACTCTCTACGTGCCCCCTTCCCACTCTCTGTGCCCCCCTCCCTCACTCTGTGCCCCCCTCCCTCTCTGTGCCCCCTTCCCTCTCTCTGTGCCCTCCTCCCTCTCTGTGCCCCTCACCCTCTCTGCGCCCCCCTCCCGCTCTCTGTGGTCCCCTCCCTCAATCTGTGCCCCCTCCCTCTCTCTGTGTCCCCTCCCTCTCTATGTGCCCCCCTCCCTCTCTCTGCGCCCCCCTCCCTCTCTCTGTGGCCCCCTCCCTCAATCTGTGCCCCCCTCCCTGTCTCTGTGCCCCCCTGCCTCTGTGTCCCCTCCCTCTCTCTGTGCCCCCCTCCCTCTCTCTGTGCCCCCCCTCCCTCTCTGTGCCCCCCTCCCTCTCTCTATGCCCCCTCCCTCTCTGTGCCCCCATCCCTCTCTCTGTGCTCCCCTCCCTCTCTGTGCCCCCCTCCCTCTCTCTGTGCCCCCTCTCTCTCTCTGTGCCCCCCTCCCTCTCTCTGTGCCCCCTCCCTCTCTCTGTGCCCCCCTCCCTCACTCTGTGTCCCCCTCCCTCTCTCTGTGCACCCTCCCTCTCTCTGTGCCCCCCTCCCTCTCTCTGTGCCCCCTCCCTCTCTCTGTGGCCCCCTCCCTCAATCTGTGCCCCCCTCCCTCTCTCTGTGCCCCCCTCCCTCTCTCTGTGCCCCCTCTCTCTCTCTGTGCCCCCCTCCCTCTCTCTGTGCCCCCTCCCTCTCTCTGTGCCCCCTCCCTCTCTCTGTGCCCCCCTCCCTCACTCTGTTCCCCCCTCCCTCTCTCTGTGCCCCCCTCCCTCTGTGGTCGCCTCCCTCAATCTGTGCCCCCCTCCCTCTCTCTGTGCCCCCCTCCCTCTCTCTGTGTCCCCCTCCCTCTGTGTACCCTCCCTCTCTCTGTGCCCCCCTCCCTCTCTCTGTGCCCCCCCCCTCCCTCTCTGTGCCCCCTCCCTCTCTCTGTGCCCCCCTCCCTCTCTCTGTGCCATCCTCTCTCTTTGCCCCCACTTCCTCTCTCTGTGCCCCCTCCCTCTCTCTGTGCCCCCTCCCTCTCTCTGTGCCCCCTCCCTCTCTCTGTGCCCCCCTCCCTCTCTCTGCACCCCCTCCCTCTCTCTGTGGCCCCCTCCCTCAATCTGTGCCCCCCTCCCTCTCTCTGTGCCCCCCTCCCTCTCTCTGTGCCCCCTCCCTCTCTCTGTGCCCCCCCTCCCTCTCTCTGTGCCCCCTCCCTCTCTCTGTGCCCCCTCCCTCTCTCTGTGCCCCCTCCCTCTGTGTCCCCTCCCTCTCTCTGTGCCCCCCTCCCTCTCTCTGTGCCCACCCTCCCTCTCTGTGCCCCCCTCCCTCTCTCTGTGGCCACCTCCCTCTCTCTGTGCCCCCCCTCCCTCTCTCTGTCCCCTCCCTCTCTCTGTGCCCCCCCTCCCTCTCTGTGGCCACCTCCCTCTCTCTTTGCCCCCTCCCTCTCTACGTGCCCCCCTCCCACTCTCTGTGCCCCCCTCCCTCACTCTGTGCCCCCCTCCCTCTCTGTGCCCCCTTCCCTCTCTGTGCCCCCTTCCCTCTCTCTGTGCCCTCCTCCCTCTCTGTGCCCCCCTCCCTGTCTCTGTGCCCGCCCTCCCTCTCTCTGTTCCCCCTCCCTCTCTCTGTGCCCCCCTCCATCGCTCTGTGCCTCCCGTCCCTCTCTGTGCCCCCCTCCCTCTCTCTGTGCCCCCCCTCCCTCTCTCTGTGCCCCCCTCCCTCTCTGTGTCCCCCTCCCTGTTCCTCCTCCCTCTCTCTGTGTCCTCCCCCTCCCTCTCTGTGCCCCCCTCCCTCTCTCTGTGCCCCCCTCCCTCTCTCTGTGCCCTCACTCCCTCTCTCTGTGCCCCACATCCTCACTCTGTGTCCCCCTCCCTCTTTCTGTGCCCCCCCTCTCTATGTGCCCCCCTCCCTCTCTTTGCCCCCCTCCCTCTCTGTGCCCCCCTCCCTCTCTCTGTGCCCCCCCCCCCTCTCTCTGTGCCCCCTCCCTCACTCTGTGCCCCCTCCCTCTCTCTGTGCCCCCCTCCCTCTCTCAGTGCCCCCCTCCCTCTCTCAGTGCCCCCCTCCCTCTCTCTGTGCCCCCCTCCCTCTCTCTGTGCCCCCTCCCTCTCTCTGTGCCCCCTCCCTCTCTCTGTGCCCCCCCTCCCTCTCTCTGTGCCCCCCCTCCCTCTCTCTGTGCCCCCCCTCCCTCTCTCTGTGCCCCCCTCCCTCACTGTGCCCCCCTCCCTCTGTGGTCCCCTCCCTCAATCTGTGCCCCCTCCCTGTCTCTGTGCCCCCCTCCCTCTCTCTGTGCCCCCCTCCCTCTGTGTACCCTCCCTCTCTCTGTGCCCCCCTCCCTCTCTCTGTGCCCCCCTCCCTCTCTGTGCCCCCTCCCTCTCTCTGTGCCCCCCTCCCTCTTTGCCCCCCCTTCCTCTCTCTGTGCCCCCTCCCTCTCTCTGTGCCCCCTCCCTCACCCTGCCCCCCCTCCCTCACTGTGCCCCCCACCCTCTGCACCACCCCTCCCGCTCTCTGTGGTCCCCTCCCTCAATCTGTGCCCCCTCCCTCTCTCTGTGCCCCCTCCCTCTCTATGTGCCCCCCTCCCTCTCTCTGCGCCCCCCCCTCCCTCTCTCTGTGGCCCCCTCCCTCAATCTGTGCCCCCCTCCCTCTCTCTGTGCCCCCCTCCCTCTGTGTCCCCTCCCTCTCTCTGTGCCCCCCTCCCTCTCTCTGTGCCCCCCCTCACTCTCTGTGCCCCCCTCCCTCTCTCTGTGGCCACCTCCCTCTCTCTGTGCCCCCCTCCCTCTCTCTGTGCCCCCCTCCCTCTCTCTGTGTCCCCTCCCTCTCTCTGTGCCCCCCCTCCCTCTCTGTGCCCCCCTCCCTCTCTCTGTGGCCACCTCCCTCTATCTCTGCCCCCTCCCTCTCTACGTGCCCCCCTCCCACTCTCTGTGCCCCCCTCCCTCACTCTGTGCCCCCCTCCCTCTCTGTGCCCCCTTCCCTCTTCTGTGCCCTCCTCCCTCTCTGTGCCCCCCTCCCTCTCTCTGTGCCCCCATCCCTCTCTCTGTGCCCCCCTCCCTCTCTCTGTGCCCTCCTCCATCTCTGTGCCCCCCACCCTCTCTCTTTGCCCCCCCTCCCTCTCTCTGTTCCTCCCTCCCTCTCTCTGTGCCCCCCTCCCTCTCTCTGTGCACTCCCTCCCTCTCTCTGTGCCCCCCTCCCTCTCTCTGTGCCTCCCGTCCCTCTCTGTGCCCCCTCCCTCTCTCTGTGCCCCCCCTCCCTCTCTCTGTGCCCCCCTCCCACTCTGTGCCCCCCTCCCTCTCTCTGTGGCCACCTCCCTCTCTCTCTGCCCCCTCCCTCTCTACGTGCCCCCTTCCCACTCTCTGTGCCCCCCTCCCTCACTCTGTGCCCCCCTCCCTCTCTGTGCCCCCTTCCCTCTCTCTGTGCCCTCCTCCCTCTGTGCCCCTCACCCTCTCTGCGCCCCCCTCCCGCTCTCTGTGGTCCCCTCCCTCAATCTGTGCCCCCTCCCTCTCTCTGTGTCCCCTCCCTCTCTATGTGCCCCCCTCCCTCTCTCTGCGCCCCCCTCCCTCTCTCTGTGCCCCCCCTCACTCTCTGTGCCCCCCTCCCTCTCTCTGTGGCCACCTCCCTCTCTCTGTGCCCCCCTCCCTCTCTCTGTGCCCCCCTCCCTCTCTCTGTGCCCCCCCTCCCTCTCTGTGCCCCCCTCCCTCTCTCTGTGGCCACCTCCCTCTATCTCTGCCCCCTCCCTCTCTACGTGCCCCCCTCCCACTCTCTGTGCCCCCCTCCCTCACTCTGTGCCCCCCTCCCTCTCTGTGCCCCCTTCCCTCTTCTGTGCCCTCCTCCCTCTCTGTGCCCCCCTCCCTCTCTCTGTGCCCCCATCCCTCTCTCTGTGCCCCCCTCCCTCTCTCTGTGCCCTCCTCCATCTCTGTGCCCCCCACCCTCTCTCTTTGCCCCCCCTCCCTCTCTCTGTTCCTCCCTCCCTCTCTCTGTGCCCCCCTCCCTCTCTCTGTGCACTCCCTCCCTCTCTCTGTGCCCCCCTCCCTCTCTCTGTGCCTCCCGTCCCTCTCTGTGCCCCCTCCCTCTCTCTGTGCCCCCCCTCCCTCTCTCTGTGCCCCCCTCCCACTCTGTGCCCCCTCCCTCTCTCTGTGGCCACCTCCCTCTCTCTCTGCCCCCTCCCTCTCTACGTGCCCCCTTCCCACTCTCTGTGCCCCCCTCCCTCACTCTGTGCCCCCCTCCCTCTCTGTGCCCCCTTCCCTCTCTCTGTGCCCTCCTCCCTCTGTGCCCCTCACCCTCTCTGCGCCCCCCTCCCGCTCTCTGTGGTCCCCTCCCTCAATCTGTGCCCCCTCCCTCTCTCTGTGTCCCCTCCCTCTCTATGTGCCCCCCTCCCTCTCTCTGCGCCCCCCTCCCTCTCTCTGTGGCCCCCTCCCTCAATCTGTGCCCCCCTCCCTGTCTCTGTGCCCCCCTCCCTCTGTGTCCCCTCCCTCTCTCTGTGCCCCCTCCCTCTCTCTGTGCCCCCCCTCCCTCTCTGTGCCCCCCTCCCTCTCTCTGTGGCCACCTCCCTCTCTCTGTGCCCCCCTCCCTCTCTCTGTGCCCCCGCTCCCTCTCTCTGTGTCCCCTCCCTCTCTCTGTGCCCCCCCTCCCTCTCTGTGCCCCCCTCCCTCTCTCTGTGGCCACCTCCCTCTCTCTCTGCCCCCTCCCTCTCTACGTGCCCCCTCCCATTCTCTGTGCCCCCCTCCCTCACTCTGTGCCCCCCTCCCTCTCTGTGCCCCCTTCCCTCGCTCTGTGCCCTCCTCCCTCTCTGTGCCCCCCTCCCTCTCTCTGTGCCCCCCCTCCCTCTCTCTGTGACCCCCTCCCTCTCTCTGTGCCCTCCTCCATCTCTGTGCCCCCTCCCTCTCTCTTTGCCCCCCCTCCCTGTCGCTGTTCCTCCCTCCCTCTCTCTGTGCCCCCCTCCCTCTCTCTGTGCCCTCCCTCCCTCTCTCTGTGCCTCCCGTCCCTCTCTGTGCCCCCCCTCCCTCTCTCTGTGCCCCCCCTCCCTCTCTCTGTGGCCACCTCCCTCTCTCTGGGCCCCCCTCCCTCTCTCTGTGCCCCCCTTCCCTCTCTCTGTGTCCCCTCCCTCTCTCTGTGCCCCCCCTCCCTCTCTGTGCCCGCCTCCCTCTCTCTGTGGCCACCTCCCTCTCTCTCTGCCCCCTCCCTCTCTACGTGCCCCCCTCCCACTCTCTGTGCCCCCCTCCCTCACTCTGTGCCCCCCTCCCTCTCTGTGCCCCCTTCCCTCTCTGTGCCCTCACTCCCTCTCTCTGTGCCCCCCTCCCTCACTCTGTGTCCCCCTCCCTCTCTCTGTGCTCCCCCTCTCTATGTGCCCCCCTCCCTCTGTTTGCCCCCCTCCCTCTCTCTGTGCCCCCCTCCCTCTCTCTGTACCCCCCCGTCCCTCTCTGTGCCCCCCCTCCCTCTCTCTGTGCCCCCCCCTCCCTCTCTCTGTGCCCCCCCTCCCTCTCTCTGTGCCCCCCTCCCTCTCTGTGCCCCCCTCCCTGTTCCCCCCTCCCTCTCTCTGTGCCCTCCCCCTCCCTCTCTGTGCCCCCCTCCCTCTCTCTGTGCCCCCCTCCCTCTCTCTGTGCCCTCACTCCCTCTCTCTGTGCCCCCCTCCCTCTCTCTGTGCCCCCCCTCCCTCTCTCTGTGCCCCCTCCCTCTCTCTGTGCCCCCCTCCCTCTCTCTGTGCCCCCCTCCCTCTCTCTGTCCCCCCTCCCTCTCTCTGTCCCCCCTCCCTCCCTCTGTGGTCCCCTCCCTCAATCTGTGCCCCTCTCCCTCTCTCTGTGCTCCCCTCCCTCTCTCTGTGCCCCCCTCCCTCTGTGTACCCTCCCTCTCTCTGTGCCCCCCTCCCTCTCTCTGTGCCCCCCCCTCCCTCTCTGTGCCCCCTCCCTCTCTCTGTGCCCCCTCCCTCTCTCTGTGCCATCCTCTCTCTTTGCCCCCCCTTCCTCTCTCTGTGCCCCCCCTCCCTCTCTCTGTTCCCCCCTCCCTCACTCTGTGCCCGCCACCCTCTCTGCGCCCCCCCTCCCGCTCTCTGTGGTCCCCTCCCTCAATCTGTGCCCCCTCCCTCTCTCTGTGCCACCTCCCTCTATGTGCCCCCCTCCCTCTCTCTGCGCCCCCCTCCCTCTCTCTGTGGCCCCCTCCCTCAATCTGTGCCCCTCTCCCTCTCTCTGTGCCCCCCTCCCTCTGTGTCCCCTCCCTCTCTCTGTGCCCCCCTCCCTCTCTCTGTGCCCCCAATCCCTCTCTGTGCCCCCCTCCCTCTCTCTGTGGCCACCTCCCTCTCTCTGTGCCCCCCTCCCTCTCTCTGTGCCCCCTCCCTCTCTCTGTGTCCCCTCCCTCTCTCTGTGCCCCCCCTCCCTCTCTGTGCCCCCCTCCCTCTCTCTGTGGCCACCTCCCTCTCTCTCTGCCCCCTCCCTCTCTACGTGCCCCCCTCCCACTCTCTGTGGCCACCTCCCTCTCTCTGTGCCCCCCTCCCTCTCTCTGTGCCCCCCCTCCCTCTCTGTGCCCCCTCCCTCTCTCTGTGCCCTCCCTCCCTCTCTCTGTGCCCCCTCCCTCTCTCTGTGCCTCCCGTCCCTCTCTGTGCCCCCCCTCCCTCTCTCTGTGCCCCCCCCTCCCTCTCTCTGTGCCCCCCCTCCCTCTCTCTGTGCCCCCCTCCCTCTCTGTGCCCCCCTCCCTGTTCCCCCCTCCCTCTCTCTGTGCCCTCCCCCTCCCTCTCTGTGCCCCCCTCCCTCTCTCTGTGCCCCCCTCCCTCTCTCTGTGCCCTCACTCCCTCTCTCTGTGCCCCCCTCCCTCTCTCTGTGCCCCCCCTCCCTCTCTCTGTGCCCCCCTCCCTCTCTCTGTGCCCCCCTCCCTCTCTCTGTGCCCCCTCTCTCTCTCTGTGCCCCCTCCCTCTCTCTGTGCCCCCCTCCCTCTCTCTGTGCCCACCTCCCTCTCTCTGTGCCCACCTCCCTCTCTCTGTGCCCCCCTCCCTCTCTCTGTGCCCCCCCTCTCTCTGTGCCCCCCTCCCTCTCTCTGTGCCCCCCTCCCACTCTCTGTGCCCCCTCCCTCTCTCTGTGCCCCCTCCCTCTCTCTATGTGCCCCCCTCCCTCTCTCTGTGCCCCCCCACCCTCTCTCTGTGCCCCCCTCCCTCTCGCTGTGCCCCCCCCTCTCTGTACCCCACTCCCTCTCTCTGTGCCCCCCTCCCTCTCTCTCTGTGCTCTAGCTCCCTCTCTCTCTGTGCCCCCAATCTTCTCTCTGTGCCCCTCCCTCTCTCTGTGCCCCCTCCCTCTCTGTGTGCCCCCCTCCCTCTCTCTGTGTCCACCTCCCTCTCTCTGTGCCCCCCCCTCTCTCTGTGCCCCCCTCCCTCTCTCTGTGACCCCCCCTCTCTCTGTGCCCCCCCCTCTCTGTGCCCCCCTCCCTCTCTCTGTGCCGCCCCCTCTCTCTGTGTCCCCCTCCCTCTCTCTGTGCCCCCCCTCCCTCTCTCTGTGCCCCCTCACTCTCTCTGTGCCCCCCCTCCCTCTCTCTGTGCCCCCTCCCTCTCTCTGTGCCCCCCCTCTCGCTGTGCTCCCCCTCCCTCTCTCTGTGCCCCCCATCTTCTCTCTTTGCCCCCCTCCCTCTCTGTACCCCCTCTCTCTCTCTGTGCCCCCTCCCTCTCTCTGTGCTACCCCTCCCTCTCTCTGTGCCTCCCATCTTCTCTCTGTGCCCCCCTCCCTCTCTATGTGCCCCCCTCCCTCTCTCTGCTCCCCATTCTCTCTCTGTGCCCCCTTCCCTCTCTCTGTGCCCCCCCTCCCTCTCTCTGTGCCCCCCTCCCTCTCTCTGTGCCCCCCTCCCTCTCTGTGCCCCCCTCCCTCAATCTGTGGCCCCCTCCCTCTCTCTGTGCCCCCCTCCCTCTCTCTGTGCCCCCTCACTCTCTCTGTGCCCCCCCTCCCTCTCTCTGTGCCCCCTCCCTCTCTCTGTGCCCCCCCTCTCTCTGTGCTCCCCCTCCCTCTCTCTGTGCCCCCCCTCCCTCTCTCTGTGCCCCCTCCCTCTCTCTGTGCCCCCCCTCTCTCTGTGCTCCCCCTCCCTCTCTCTGTGCCCCCCATCTTCTCTCTTTGCCCCCCTCCCTCTCTGTACCCCCCTCTCTCTCTCTGTGCCCCCTCCCTCTCTCTTTGCCCGCCCTCCCTCTCTCTGTGACCCCCATCTTCTCTCTGTGCCCCCCCTCCCTCTCTCTGTGCCCCCTCCCTCTCTCTGTGCCCCTTCCTCTCTCTGTGCTACCCCTCCCTCTCTCTGTGCCTCCCATCTTCTCTCTGTGCCCCCCTCCCTCTCTATGTGCCCCCCTCCCTCTCTCTGCTCCCCATTCTCTCTCTGTGCCCCCTTCCCTCTCTCTGTGCCCCCCCTCCCTCTCTCTGTGCCCCCCTCCCTCTCTCTGTGCCCCCCTCCCTCTCTGTGCCCCCCTCCCTCAATCTGTGGCCCCCTCCCTCTCTCTGTGCCCCCTCCCTCTCTCTGTGCCCCCTCTCTCTCTCTGTGCCCCCTCCCTCTCTCTGTGCCCCCTCCCTCTCTCTGTGCGCTCACTCCCTCTCTCTGTGCACCCTCCCTCTCTCTGTGCCCCCTCCCTCACTCTGTGCCCCCTCCCTCTCTCTGTGCTCCCCTCCCTCTCTCTGTGCCCCCTCCCTCTCTCTGTGCCCCCCTCCCTCTGTGCCCACTTCCTCTTTCTGTGACCCCTCCCTCTGTGCCCCCCCTCCCTCTCTCTGTGCCCCCCTCCCTCTCTCTGTGCCCACCCTCCCTCTCTCTGTGCCCCCTCCCTCTCTCTGTGCCCCCTCACTCTCTCTGTGCCCCCCCTCCCTCTCTCTGTGCCCCCTCCCTCTCTCTGTGCCCCCCCTCTCTCTGTGCTCCCCCTCCCTCTCTCTGTGCCCCCCATCTTCTCTCTTTGCCCCCCTCCCTCTCTGTACCCCCTCTCTCTCTCTGTGCCCCCTCCCTCTCTCTTTGCCCGCCCTCCCTCTCTCTGTGACCCCCATCTTCTCTCTGTGCCTCCCCTCCCTCTCTCTGTGCCCCCTCCCTCTCTCTGTGCCCCTTCCTCTCTCTGTGCTACCCCTCCCTCTCTCTGTGCCTCCCATCTTCTCTCTGTGCCCCCCTCCCTCTCTATGTGCCCCTCTTCCTCTCTCTGTGCCCCCTCCCTCACTCTGTGCCCCCTCCCTCTCTCTGTGCTCCCCTCCCTCTCTCTGTGCCCCCTCCCTCTCTCTGTGCCCCCCTCCCTCTCTCTGTGCCCCTTTCCTCTTTCTGTGACCCCTCCCTCTCTCTGTGCACCCCCTCCCTCTCTCTGTGCCCCCTCCCTCTCTCTGTGCCCACCCTCCCTCTCTCTGTGCCCCCTCCCTCTCTGTGCCCCCCTCCCTCTCTGTGCCCCCTCCCTCTCTCTGTGCCCCCTCCCTCTCTCTGTGCCCCCTTCCTCTTTCTGTGACCCCTCCCTCTCTCTGTGCCCCCCTCCCTCTCTGTGCCCACCCTCCCTCTCTCTGTGCCCCCTCCCTCTCTGTGCCCCCCTCCCTCTCTGTGCCCCCTCCCTCTCTCTGTGCCCCCCTCCCTCTCTCTGTGCCCCTTTCCTCTTTCTGTGACCCCTCCCTCTCTCTGTGCACCCCCTCCCTCTCTCTGTGCCCCCTCCCTCTCTCTGTGCCCCCTCCCTCAATCTGTGCCCCCCTCCCTCTCTCTGTGCCCCCTCCCTCTCTCTGCGTCCCCCCTCCCTCTCTCTGTGCCCCCCTCCCTCTCTCTGTGCCTACCCTCCCTCTCTCTGTGCCCCCCTCCCTCTCTCTGTGCCCCACTCCCTCTCTCTGTGCCCCCCCCTCTCTGTGCCCCCCTCCCTCTCTCTTTGCCCCCCTCTCTCTCTCTGTGCCCCCCATCTTCTCTCTGTGCCCACCCTCCCTCTCTCTGTGCCCCCTCCCTCTCTGTGTGCCCCCCTCCCTCACTCTGTGCCCCCTCCCTCTCTCTGTGCCCCCCTCCTCTCTATGTGCCCCCCTCCCTCTCTGTGCCCCCCTCCCTCTCTCTGTGCCCCCTCCCTCTCTCTGTGCCCCCCTCCCTCTCTCTATGCCCCCTCCCTCTCTCTGTGCCCCCTTCCCTCTCTCTGTGCTCCCCTCCCTCTCTGTGCCCCCCTCCCTCTCTCTGTGCCCCCCTCCCTCTCTCTGTGCCCCCTCTCTCTCTCTGTGCCCCCCTCCCTCTCTCTGTGCCCCCTCCCTCTGTCTGTGCCCCCTCCCTCTCTCTGTGCCCCCCTCCCTCACTCTGTGTCCCCCTCCCTCTCTCTGTGCACCCTCCCTCTCTCTGTTCCCCCCTCCCTCTCTCTGTGCCCCCTCCCTCTCTCTGTGGCCCCCTCCCTCAATCTGTGCCCCCCTCCCTCTCTCTGTGCCCCCCTCCCTCTCTCTGTGCCCCCTCTCTCTCTCTGTGCCCCCTCTCTCTCTCTGTGCCCCCCTCCCTCTCTCTGTGCCCCCTCCCTCTCTCTGTGCCCCCCTCCCTCTCTCTGTTCCCCCCCTCCCTCTCTCTGTGCCCCCCTCCCTCTGTGGTCGCCTCCCTCAATCTGTGCCCCCTCCCTCTCTCTGTGCCCCCCTCCCTCTCTCTTTGCCCCCCCTTCCTCTCTCTGTGCCCCCTCCCTCTCTCTGTGCCCCCTCCCTCACTCTGCCTCCCCCCCTCCCTCACTCTGTGCCCCCCACCCTCTCTGCACCCCCCCTCCCGCTCTCTGTGGTCCCCTCCCTCAATCTGTGCCCCCTCCCTCTCTCTGTGCCCCCTCCCTCTCTCTGCGCCCCCCCTCCCTCTCTCTGCGCCCCCCCTCCCTCTCTCTGTGGCCCCCTCCCTCAATCTGTGCCCCCCTCCCTCTCTCTGTGCCCCCCTCCCTCTGTGTCCCCTCCCTCTCTCTGTGCCCCCCTCCCTCTCTCTGTGCCCCCCCTCCCTCTCTGTGCCCCCTCCCTCTCTCTGTGGCCACCTCCCTCTCTCTGTGCCCCGCTCCCTCTCTCTGTGCCCCCTCCCTCTCTCTGTGTCCCCTCCCTCTCTCTGTGCCCCCCTCCCTCTCTGTGCCCCCCTCCCTCTCTCTGTGGCCACCTCCCTCTCTCACTGCCCCCTCCCTCTCTACGTGCCCCCCTCCCACTCTCTGTGCCCCCCTCCCTCACTCTGTGCCCCCCTCCCTCTCTGTGCCCCCTTCCCTCTCTCTGTGCCCTCCTCCCTCTCTGTTCCCCCTCCCTCTCTCTGTGCCCCCCTCCCTCTCTCTGTGCCCCCCTCCCTCTCTCTGTGCCCTCCTCCATCTCTGTGCCCCCCTCCCTCTCTCTTTGCCCCCCCTCCCTCTCTCTGTTCCTCCCTCCCTCTCTCTGTGCCCCCCTCCCTCTCTCTGTGCACTCCCTCCCTCTCTCTGTGCCCCCCTCCCTCTCTCTGTGCCTCCCGTCCCTCTCTGTGCCCCCCTCACTCTCTCTGTGCCCCCCCTCCCTCTCTCTGTGCCCCCCTCCCACTCTGTGCCCCCCTCCCTCTCTCTGTGGCCACCTCCCTCTCTCTCTGCCCCCTCCCTCTCTACGTGCCCCCCTCCCACTCTCTGTGCCCCCCTCCCGCACTCTGTGCCCGCCTCCCTCTCTGTGCCCCCTTCCCTCTCTCTGTGCCCTCCTCCCTCTCTGTGCCCCGCACCCTCTCTGCGCCCCCCCTCCCGCTCTCTGTGGTCCCCTCCCTCAATCTGTGCCCCCTCCCTCTCTCTGTGTCCCCTCCCTCTCTTTGTGCCCCCCTCCCTCTCTCTGCGCCCCCCTCCCTCTCTCTGTGGCCCCCTCCCTCAATCTGTGCCCCCCTCCCTCTCTCTGTGCCCCCCTCCCTCTGTTTCCCCTCCCTCTCTCTGTGCCCCCCTCCCTCTCTCTGTGCCCCCCCTCCCTCTCTGTGCCCCCCTCCCTCTCTCTGTGGCCACCTCCCTCTCTCTGTGCCCCCCTCCCTCTCTCTGTGCCCCCGCTCCCTCTCTCTGTGTCCCCTCCCTCTCTCTGTGCCCCCCCTCCCTCTCTGTGCCCCCCTCCCTCTATCTGTGGCCACCTCCCTCTCTCTCTGCCCCCTCCCTCTCTACGTGCCCCCCTCCCATTCTCTGTGCCCCCCTCCCTCACTCTGTGCCCCCCTCCCTCTCTGTGCCCCCTTCCCTCGCTCTGTGCCCTCCTCCCTCTCTGTGCCCCCCTCCCTCTCTCTGTGCCCCCCCTCCCTCTCTCTGTGCCCCCCTCCCTCTCTCTGTGCCCTCCTCCATCTCTGTGCCCCCTCCCTCTCTCTTTGCCCCCCCTCCCTGTCGCTGTTCCTCCCTCCCTCTCTCTGTGCCCCCCTCCCTCTCTCTGTGCCCTCCCTCCCTCTCTCTGTGCCTCCCATCCCTCTCTGTGCCCCCCCTCCCTCTCTCTGTGCCCCCCTCCCTCTCTCTGTGGCCACCTCCCTCTCTCTGGGCCCCCCTCCCTCTCTCTGTGCCCGCCTCCCTCACTCTGTGCCCCCCTCCCTCACTGTGCCCCCTTCCCTCTCTCTGTGCCCTCACTCCCTCTCTCTGTGCCCCCCTCCCTCACTCTGTGTCCCCCTCCCTCTCTCTGTGCCCCCCCTCTCTATGTGCCCCCCTCCCTCTGTTTGCCCCCCTCCCTCTCTCTGTGCCCCCCTCCCTCTCTCTGTACCCCCCTCACTCTCTCTGTGCCCCCTCCCTCTCTCTGTGCCCCCTCCCTCTCTCTGTGCCCCCCTCCCTCTCTCTGTGCCCCCCTCCTCCCTCTCTCTGTCCCCCCTCCCTCTCTCTGTGCCCCCCTCCCTCCCTCTGTGGTCCCCCTCCCTCCAATCTGTGCCCCCTCCCTCTCTCTGTGCTCCCTCCCTCTCTCTGTGCCCCCTCCCTCTCTCTGTGTCCCTCCCTCCCTCTCTCTGTGGCCCCCTCCCTCAATCTGTGCCCCCCTCCCTCCTCTCTGTGCCCCCCCTCCCTCTGTGTCCCCTCCCCTCCTCTGTGCCCCCCTCCCTCTCTCTGTGCCCCCCCTCCCTCTCTGTGCCCCCCTCCCTCTCTCTGTGGCCACCTCCCTCTCTCTGTGCCCCCCTCCCTCTCTCTGTGACCCCTCCCTCTCTCTGTGTCCCCTCCCCTCTCTCTGTGCCCCCCCCTCCCTCTCTGTGCCCCCCTCCCTCTCTCTGTGGCCACCTCCCTCTCTCTCTGCCCCCTCCCTCTCTACGTGCCCCCCTCCCACTCTCTGTGCCCCCCTCCCTCACTCTGTGCCCCCCTCCCTCTCTGTGCCCCTTCCCTCTCTCTGTGCCTCCTCCCTCTCTGTGCCCCCCTCCCTCTCTCTGTGCCCCCCTCCCTCTCTCTGTGCCCCCCTCCCTCTCTCTGTGCCCCTCCTCCATCTCTGTGCCCCCCTCCCTCTCTCTTTGCCCCCCCTCCCTCTCTCTGTTCCTCCCTCCCTCTCTCTGTGCCCCCCTCCCTCTCTCTGTGCACTCCCTCCCTCTCTCTGTGCCCCCCTCCCTCTCTCTGTGCCTCCCGTCCCTCTCTGTGCCCCCTCCCTCTCTCTGTGCCCCCGCTCCCTCTCTCTGTGCCCCCCTCCCACTCTGTGCCCCCCTCCCTCTCTACGTGCCCCCCTCCCTCAATCTGTGCCCCTCTCCCTCTCTCTGTGCTCCCCTCCCTCTCTCTGTGCCCCCCTCCCTCTGTGTACCCTCCTCTCTCTGTGCCCCCCTCCCTCTCTCTGTGTCCCCCCCTCCCTCTCTGTGCCCCCTCCCTCTCTCTGTGCCCCCTCCCTCTCTCTGTGCCCCCTCCCTCTCTCTGTGCCCCCTCCCTCTCTCTGTGCCATCCTCTCTCTTTGCCCCCTTCCTCTCTCTGTGCCCCCCCTCCCTCTCTCTGTCCCCCCCCCTCCCTCACTCTGTGCCCGCCACCCTCTCTGCGCCCCCCCTCCCGCTCTCTGTGGTCCCCTCCCTCAATCTGTGCCCCCTCCCTCTCTCTGTGTCCCCTCCCTCTCTATGTGCCCCCCTCCCTCTCTCTGCGCCCCCCCTCCCTCTCTCTGTGGCCCCCTCCCTCAATCTGTGCCCCTCTCCCTCTCTCTGTGCCCCCCTCCCTCTCTCTGTGCCCTCCTCCCTCTCTGTGCCCCCCTCCCTCTCTCTGTGCCCCCCCTCCCTCTCTCTGTGCCCCCCTCCCTCTCTCTGTGCCCTCCTCCATCTCTGTGCCCCCCTCCCTCTCTCTCTTTGCCCCCCCTCCCTCTCTCTGTTCCTCCCTCCCTCTCTCTGTGCCCCCCTCCTCTCTCTGTGCACTCCCTCCCTCTCTCTGTGCCCCCCTCCCTCTCTCTGTGCCTCCCGTCCCTCTCTGTGCCCCCCTCCATCTCTCTGTGCCCCCGCTCCCTCTCTCTGTGCCCCCCTCCCACTCTGTGCCCCCCTCCCTCTCTCTGTGGCCACCTCCCTCTCTCTCTGCCCCCTCCCTCTCTACGTGCCCCCCTCCCTCAATCTGTGCCCCTCTCCCTCTCTCTGTGCTCCCTCCCTCTCTCTGTACCCCCCTCACTCTCTCTGTGCCCCCTCCCTCTCTCTGTGCCCCCTCCCTCTCTCTGTGCCCCCCTCCCTCTCTCTGTCCCCCCTCCCTCTCTCTGTGCCCCCTCCCTCCCTCTGTGGTCCCCTCCCTCAATCTGTGCCCCCTCCCTCTCTCTGTGCTCCCCTCCCTCTCTCTGTGCCCCCTCCCTCTCTCTGTGTCCCCTCCCTCCCTCTCTCTGTGGCCCCCTCCCTCAATCTGTGCCCCCCTCCCTCTCTCTGTGCCCCCCTCCCTCTGTGTCCCCTCCCTCTCTCTGTGCCCCCCTCCCTCTCTCTGTGCCCCCCCTCCCTCTCTGTGCCCCCCTCCCTCTCTCTGTGGCCACCTCCCTCTCTCTGTGCCCCCTCCCTCTCTCTGTGACCCCTCCCTCTCTCTGTGTCCCCTCCCTCTCTCTGTGCCCCCCCTCCCTCTCTGTGCCCCCTCCCTCTCTCTGTGGCCACCTCCCTCTCTCTCTGCCCCCTCCCTCTCTACGTGCCCCCCTCCCACTCTCTGTGCCCCCCTCCCTCACTCTGTGCCCCCCTCCCTCTCTGTGCCCCCTTCCCTCTCTCTGTGCCCTCCTCCCTCTCTGTGCCCCCCTCCCTCTCTCTGTGCCCCCCCTCCCTCTCTCTGTGCCCCCCTCCCTCTCTCTGTGCCCTCCTCCATCTCTGTGCCCCCCTCCCTCTCTCTTTGCCCCCCCTCCCTCTCTCTGTTCCTCCCTCCCTCTCTCTGTGCCCCCCTCCCTCTCTCTGTGCACTCCCTCCCTCTCTCTGTGCCCCCCTCCCTCTCTCTGTGCCTCCCGTCCCTCTCTGTGCCCCCCTCCCTCTCTCTGTGCCCCCGCTCCCTCTCTCTGTGCCCCCCTCCCACTCTGTGCCCCCCTCCCTCTCTCTGTGGCCACCTCCCTCTCTCTCTGCCCCCTCCCTCTCTACGTGCCCCCCTCCCTCAATCTGTGCCCCTCTCCCTCTCTCTGTGCTCCCCTCCCTGTGCCCCCCTCCCTCTGTGTACCCTCCCTCTCTCTGTGCCCCCCTCCCTCTCTCTGTGCCCCCCTCCCTCTGTGTCCCCTCCCTCTCTCTGTGCCCCCCTCCCTCTCTCTGTGCCCCCCCTCCCTCTCTGTGCCCCCCTCCCTCTCTCTGTGGCCACCTCCCTCTCTCTGTGCCCCCCTCCCTCTCTCTGTGACCCCTCCCTCTCTCTGTGTCCCCTCCCTCTCTCTGTGCCCCCCCTCCCTCTCTGTGCCCCCCTCCCTCTCTCTGTGGCCACCTCCCTCTCTCTCTGCCCCCTCCCTCTCTACGTGCCCCCCTCCCACTCTCTGTGCCCCCCTCCCTCACTCTGTGCCCCCCTCCCTCTCTGTGCCCCCTTCCCTCTCTCTGTGCCCTCCTCCCTCTCTGTGCCCCCCTCCCTCTCTCTGTGCCCCCCCTCCCTCTCTCTGTGCCCCCCTCCCTCTCTCTGTGCCCTCCTCCATCTCTGTGCCCCCCTCCCTCTCTCTTTGCCCCCCCTCCCTCTCTCTGTTCCTCCCTCCCTCTCTCTGTGCCCCCCTCCCTCTCTCTGTGCACTCCCTCCCTCTCTCTGTGCCCCCCTCCCTCTCTCTGTGCCTCCCGTCCCTCTCTGTGCCCCCCTCCCTCTTTCTGTGCCCCCGCTCCCTCTCTCTGTGCCCCCCTCCCACTCTGTGCCCCCCTCCCTCTCTCTGTGGCCACCTCCCTCTCTCTCTGCCCCCTCCCTCTCTACGTGCCCCCCTCCCTCAATCTGTGCCCCTCTCCCTCTCTCTGTGCTCCCCTCCCTCTCTCTGTGCCCCCCTCCCTCTGTGTACCCTCCCTCTCTCTGTGCCCCCCTCCCTCTCTCTGTGTCCCCCCTCCCTCTCTGTGCCCCCTCCCTCTCTCTGTGCCCCCTCCCTCTCTCTGTGCCCCCTCCCTCTCTCTGTGCCCCCTCCCTCTCTCTGTGCCATCCTCTCTCTTTGCCCCCCTTCCTCTCTCTGTGCCCCCCCTCCCTCTCTCTGTCCCCCCCCCCTCCCTCACTCTGTGCCCGCCACCCTCTCTGCGCCCCCCCTCCCGCTCTCTGTGGTCCCCTCCCTCAATCTGTGCCCCCTCCCTCTCTCTGTGTCCCCTCCCTCTCTATGTGCCCCCCTCCCTCTCTCTGCGCCCCCCCTCCCTCTCTCTGTGGCCCCCTCCCTCAATCTGTGCCCCTCTCCCTCTCTCTGTGCCCCCCTCCCTCTGTGTCCCCTCCCTCTCTCTGTGCCCCCCTCCCTCTCTCTGTGCCCCCAATCCCTCTCTGTGCCCCCCTCCCTCTCTCTGTGGCCACCTCCCTCTCTCTGTGCCCCCCTCCCTCTCTCTGTGCCCCCCTCCCTCTCTCTGTGTCCCCTCCCTCTCTCTGTGCCCCCCCCTCCCTCTCTGTGCCCCCCCTCCCTCTCTCTGTGGCCACCTCCCTCTCTCTCTGCCCCCTCCCTCTCTACGTGCCCCCCTCCCACTATCTGTGGCCACCTCCCTCTCTCTGTGCCCCCCTCCCTCTCTCTGTGCCCCCCCTCCGTCTCTCTGTGCCACCTCCCTCTCTCTGTGCCCCCCTCCCTCTCTCTGTGCCCCCCCTCCCTCTCTCTGTGTCCGCTCCCTCTCTCTGTGCCCCCCCTCCCACTCTCTGTGCCCCCCTCCCTCACTCTGTGCCCCCCCTCCCTCTCTGTGCCCCCTTCCCTCTCTCTGTGCCCTCCTCCCTCTCTGTGCCCCCCTCCCTCTCTCTGTGCCCCCCCTCCCTCTCTCTGTGCCCCCCTCCCTCTCTCTGTGCCCTCCTCCATCTCTGTGCCCCCCTCCCTCTCTCTTTGCCCCCCCTCCCTCTCTCTGTTCCTCCCTCCCTCTCTCTGTGCCCCCCCTCCATCTCTCTGTGCCCCCCCCTCCCTCTCTCTGTGCCCCCCTCCCTCTCTGTGCCCCCCTCCCTGTTCCCCCCTCCCTCTCTCTGTGCCCTCCCCCTCCCTCTCTGTGCCCCCCTCCCTCTCTCTGTGCCCCCCTCCCTCTCTCTGTGCCCTCACTCCCTCTCTCTGTGCCCCCCTCCCTCTCTCTGTGCCCCCCCTCCCTCTCTCTGTGCCCCCCTCCCTCTCTCTTTGCCCCCCTCCCTCTCTCTGTGCCCCCTCTCTCTCTCTTTGCCCCCTCCCTCTCTCTGTGCCCCCTCCCTCTCTCTGTGCCCTCACTCCCTCTCTCTGTGCACCCTCCCTCTCTCTGTGCCCCCCTCCCTCACTCTGTGCCCCCCTCCCTCTCTATGTGCCCCCCTCCCTCTCTGTGCCCCCCTCCGTGCCCCCTCCCTCTCTCTGTGCCCCCCTCCCTCTCTCTGTGACCCCTCCCTCTCTCTGTGCCCCCTCCATCTCTATGTGCCCCCCTCCCTCTCTGTGCCCCCCTCCCTCTCTCTGTGCCCCCCCTCCCTCTCTCTGTGCCCTCCGCCCTCAATCTGTGCCCACCTCCCTCTCTCTGTGCCCCCTCCCTCTCTCTGTGCCCCCTCTCTCTCTCTGTGCCCCCTCCCTCTCTCTGTGCCCCCCTCCCTCTCTCTGTGCCCTCACTCCCTCTCTCTGTGCACCCTCCCTCTCTCTGTGCCCCCCTCCCTCACTCTGTGCCCCCCTCCCTCTCTATGTGTCCCCCTCCCTCTCTGTGCCCCCCTCCCTCTCTCTGTGCCCCCTCCCTCTCTCTGTGCCCCCCTCCCTCTCTCTGTGACCCCTCCCTCTCTCTGTGCCCCCTCCCTCTCTCTGTGCCCCCCTCCCTCTCTGTGCCCCCACCCTCTGTGACCCCCTCCCTCAATCTGTGCCCCCTCCCTCTCTCTGTGCCCCCTCCCTCTCTCTGTGCCCCCTCCCTCTCTCTGTGCCCCCTCCATCTCTCTGTGCCCCCCCTCTCTCTCTCTGTGCCCCCCTCCCTCTCTCTGTGCCTCCCGTCCCTCTCTGTGCCCCCCTCCCTCTCTCTGTGCCCCCCTCCCTCTCTCTGTGCCCCCCTCCCTCTCTGTGCCCCCCTCCGTGTTCCCCCCTCCCTCTCTCTGTGCCCTCCCCCTCCCTCTCTGTGCCCCCCCTCCCTCTCTCTGTGCCCCCCTCCCTCACTCTGTGCCCTCACTCCCTCTCTCTGTGCCCCCCTCCCTCTCTCTGTGCCCCCCCTCCCTCTCTCTGTGCCCACCTCCCTCTACCTGTGCCCCCCTCCCTCTCTCTGTGCCCCCTCTCTCTCTCTGTGCCCACTCCCTCTCTCTGTGCCCCCTCCCTCTCTCTGTGCCCTCACTCCCTCTCTCTGTGCACCCTCCCTCTCTCTGTGCCCCCCTCCCTCACTCTGTGCCCACCCCCTCTCCATGTGCCCCCCTCCCTCTCTGTGCCCCCCTCCCTCTCTCTGTGCCCCCTCCCTCTCTCTGTGCCCCCCTCCCTCTCTCTGTGACCCCTCCCTCTCTCTGTGCCCCCTCCCTCTCTGTGCCCCCCCCCTCTGTGACCCCCTCCCTCAATCTGTGCCCCCTCCCTCTCTCTGTGCCCCCTCCCTCTCTCTGTGCCCCCCCTCCCTCTCTCTGTGCCCCCCTCCCTCTCTCTGTGCCCCTTTCCTCTCTATGTGCCCCCCTCCCTCTCTCTGCGTCCCCCCTCCCTCTCCTGTGGCCCCCTCCCTCAATCTGTGCCCCCCTCCCTCTCTGTGCCCCCCTCCCTCTGTGTCCCCTCCCTCTCTCTGTGCCCCCTTCCCCTCTATGTGCCCCCCTCCCTCTCTCTGCGCCTCCCCTCCTTCTCCTGTGGCCCCCTCCCTCAATCTGTGCCCCCCTCCCTCTCTGTGCCCCCCTCCCTCTGTGTCCCCTCCCTCTCTCTGTGCCCCCTCCCTCTCTCTGTGCCCCCCTCCCTCTCTGTGCCCCCCTCCCTCTCTCTGTGGCCACCTCCCTCTCTCTCTGCCCCCTCCCTCTCTACGTGCCCCCCTCCCACTCTCTGTGCCCCCCTCCCTCACTCTGTGCCCCCCTCCCTCTCTGTGCCCCCTTCCCTCTCTCTGTGCCCTCCTCCCTCTCTGTGCCCCCCTCCCTCTCTCTGTGCCCACCTCCCTCTCTCTGTGCCCCCCTCCCTCTCTCTGTGCCCTCCTCCATCTCTGTGCCCCCCCTCCCTCTCTCTGTTCCTCCCTCCCTCTCTCTGTGCCCCCCTCCCTCTCTCTGTGCCCTCCCTCCCTCTCTCTGTGCCCCCTACCTCTCTCTGTGCCTCCCGTCCCTCTCTGTGCCCCCCCTCCCTCTCTCTGTGCCCCCCCTCCCTCTCTCTGTGCCCCCCTCCCTCTGTGGTCCCCTCCCTCAATCTGTGCCCCCCTCCCTCTCTCTGTGCCCCCCTCCCTCTCTCTGTGCCCCCCTCCCTCTGTGTACCCTCCCTCTCTCTGTGCCCCCCTCCCTCTCTCTGTGCCCCCCCTCCCTCTCTGTGCCCCCTCCCTCTCTCTGTGCCCCCCTCCCTCTCTCTGTGCCATCCTCTCTCTTTGCCCCCCCTTCCTCTCTCTGTGCCCCCTCCCTCTCTCTGTGCCCCCTCCCTCTCTATGTGCCCCCCTCCCTCTCTCTGCGCCCCTCCTCCCTCTCTCTGTGGCCCCCTCCCTCAATCTGTGCCCCTCTCCCTCTCTCTGTGCCCCCCTCCCTCTGTGTCCCCTCCCTCTCTCTGTGCCCCCCTCCCTCTCTCTGTGCCCCCAATCCCTCTCTGTGCCCCCCTCCCTCTCTCTGTGGCCACCTCCCTCTCTCTGTGCCCCCCTCCCTCTCTCTGTGCCCCCCTCCCTCTCTCTGTGTCCCCTCCCTCTCTCTGTGCCCCCCCTCCCTCTCTGTGCCCCCCCCTCCCTCTCTCTGTGGCCACCTCCCTCTCTCTCTGCCCCCTCCCTCTCTACGTGCCCCCCTCCCACTCTCTGTGGCCACCTCCCTCTCTCTGTGCCCCCCTCCCTCTCTCTGTGCCCCCCCTCCGTCTCTCTGTGCCACCTCCCTCTCTCTGTGCCCCCCTCCCTCTCTCTGTGCCCCCCCTCCCTCTCTCTGTGTCCGCTCCCTCTCTCTGTGCCCCCCCTCCCACTCTCTGTGCCCCCCTCCCTCACTCTGTGCCCCCCCTCCCTCTCTGTGCCCCCTTCCCTCTCTCTGTGCCCTCCTCCCTCTCTGTGCCCCCCTCCCTCTCTCTGTGCCCCCCCTCCCTCTCTCTGTGCCCCCCTCCCTCTCTCTGTGCCCTCCTCCATCTCTGTGCCCCCCTCCCTCTCTCTTTGCCCCCCCTCCCTCTCTCTGTTCCTCCCTCCCTCTCTCTGTGCCCCCCCTCCATCTCTCTGTGCCCCCCCCTCCCTCTCTCTGTGCCCCCCTCCCTCTCTGTGCCCCCCTCCCTGTTCCCCCCTCCCTCTCTCTGTGCCCTCCCCCTCCCTCTCTGTGCCCCCCTCCCTCTCTCTGTGCCCCCCTCCCTCTCTCTGTGCCCTCACTCCCTCTCTCTGTGCCCCCCTCCCTCTCTCTGTGCCCCCCCTCCCTCTCTCTGTGCCCCCCTCCCTCTCTCTGTGCCCCCCTCCCTCTCTCTGTGCCCCCTCCCTCTCTCTGTGCCCCCCTCCCTCTCTCTGTGACCTCACTCCCTCTCTCTGTGCACCCTCCCTCTCTCTGTGCCCCCCTCCCTCACTCTGTGCCCCCCTCCCTCTCTATGTGCCCCACTCCCTCTCTGTGCCCCCCTCCGTGCCCCCTCCCTCTCTCTGTGCCCCCCTCCCTCTCTCTGTGACCCCTCCCTCTCTCTGTGCCCCCTCCCTCTCTATGTGCCCCCCTCCCTCTCTGTGCCCCCCTCCCTCTCTCTGTGCCCCCCCTCCCTCTCTCTGTGCCCTCCTCCCTCAATCTGTGCCCACCTCCCTCTCTCTGTGCCCCCTCCCTCTCTCTGTGCCCCCTCTCTCTCTCTGTGCCCCCTCCCTCTCTCTGTGCCCCCCTCCCTCTCTCTGTGCCCTCACTCCCTCTCTCTGTGCACCCTCCCTCTCTCTGTGCCCCCCTCCCTCACTCTGTGCCCCCCTCCCTCTCTATGTGTCCCCCTCCCTCTCTGTGCCCCCCTCCCTCTCTCTGTGCCCCCCTCCCTCTCTCTGTGCCCCCTCCCTCTCTCTGTGCCCCCCTCCCTCTCTCTGTGACCCCTCCCTCTCTCTGTGCCCCCTCCCTCTCTCTGTGCCCCCCTCCCTCTCTGTGCCCCCACCCTCTGTGACCCCCTCCCTCTCTCAGTGCCCCCTCCCTCTCTCTGTGCCCCCCCTCTCTCTCTCTGTGCCCCCCTCCCTCTCTCTGTGCCTCCCGTCCCTCTCTGTGCCCCCCTCCCTCTCTCTGTGCCCCCCTCCCTCTCTCTGTGCCCCCCTCCCTCTCTGTGCCCCCCTCCGTGTTCCCCCCTCCCTCTCTCTGTGCCCTTCCCCTCCCTCTCTGTGCCCCCCTCCCTCTCTCTGTGCCCCCCTCCCTCTCTCTGTGCCCTCACTCCCTCTCTCTGTGCCCCCCTCCCTCTCTCTGTGCCCCCCCTCCCTCTCTCTGTGCCCACCTCCCTCTACCTGTGCCCCCCTCCCTCTCTCTGTGCCCCCTCTCTCTCTCTGTGCCCCCTCCCTCTCTCTGTGCCCCCTCCCTCTCTCTGTGCCCTCACTCCCTCTCTCTGTGCACCCTCCCTCTCTCTGTGCCCCCCTCCCTCACTCTGTGCCCCCCCCTCTCCATGTGCCCCCCTCCCTCTCTCTGTGCCCCCCTCCCTCTCTCTGTGCCCCCTCCCTCTCTCTGTGCCCCCCTCCCTCTCTCTGTGACCCCTCCCTCTCTCTGTGCCCCCTCCCTCTCACTGTGCCCCCCTCCCTCTCTGTGCCCCCCCCCTCTGTGACCCCCTCCCTCAATCTGTGCCCCCTCCCTCTCTCTGTGCCCCCTCCCTCTCTCTGTGCCCCCCCTCCCTCTCTCTGTGCCCCCCTCCCTCTCTCTGTGCCCCTTTCCTCTCTATGTGCCCCCCTCCCTCTCTCTGCGCCCCCCCTCCCTCTCCTGTGGCCCCCTCCCTCAATCTGTGCCCCCCTCCCTCTCTGTGCCCCCCTTCCTCTGTGTCCCCTCCCTCTCTCTGTGCCCCCTTCCCCTCTATGTGCCCCCCTCCCTCTCTCTGCGCCCCCCCTCCTTCTCCTGTGGCCCCCTCCCTCAATCTGTGCCCCCCTCCCTCTCTGTGCCCCCCTCCCTCTGTGTCCCCTCCCTCTCTCTGTGCCCCCTCCCTCTCTCTGTGCCCCCCTCCCTCTCTGTGGCCACCTCCCTCTCTCTGTGGCCACCTCCCTCTCTCTCTGCCCCCTCCCTCTCTACGTGCCCCCCTCCCACTCTCTGTGCCCCCCTCCCTCACTCTGTGCCCCCCTCCCTCTCTGTGCCCCCTTCCCTCTCTCTGTGCCCTCCTCCCTCTCTGTGCCCCCTCCCTCTCTCTGTGCCCCCCTCCCTCTCTCTGTGCCCCCCTCCCTCTCTCTGTGCCCTCCTCCATCTCTGTGCCCCCCCTCCCTCTCTCTGTTCCTCCCTCCCTCTCTCTGTGCCCCCCTCCCTCTCTCTGTGCCCTCCCTCCCTCTCTCTGTGCCCCCCTACCTCTCTCTGTGCCTCCCGTCCCTCTCTGTGCCCCCCTCCCTCTCTCTGTGCCCCCCCTCCCTCTCTCTGTGCCCCCCTCCCTCTGTGGTCTCCTCCCTCAATCTGTGCCCCCCTCCCTCTCTCTGTGCCCCCCTCCCTCTCTCTGTGCCCCCCTCCCTCTGTGTACCCTCCCTCTCTCTGTGCCCCCCTCCCTCTCTCTGTGCCCCCCCTCCCTCTCTGTGCCCCCTCCCTCTCTCTGTGCCCCCCTCCCTCTCTCTGTGCCATCCTCTCTCTTTGCCCCCCCTTCCTCTCTCTGTGCCCCCTCCCTCTCTCTGTGCCCCCTCCCTCACTCTGTGCCCCCCTCCTTCACTCTGTGCCCCCCTCCCTCTCTGCGCCCCCCTCCCTCTCTCTGTGGTTCCCTCCCTCAATCTGTGCCCCCTCCCTCTCTCTGTGCCCCCCTCCCTCTCTCTGTGCCCCCCTCCCTCTGTGCCGCCTCCCTCTCTATGTGCCCCCCTCCCTCTCTCTGTGCCCCCCTCCCTCTCTGTGCGACCCCCTCCCTCTCTCTGTGGCTCCCTCCCTCAATCTGTGCCCCCCTCCCTCTCTCTGTGCCCCCCTCCCTCTCTCTGTGCCCCCTCCCTCTCTCTGTGCCCCCCCTCCCTCTCTCTGTGCCCCCTCCCTCTCTCTGTGCCCCCTCCCTCTCTCTGTGCCCCCCTCCCTCTGTGTCCCCTCCCTCTCTCTGTGCCCCCCTCCCTCACTCTGTGCCCCCCTCCCTCTCTGTGCCCCCTTCCCTCTCTCTGTGCCCTCCTCCCTCTCTGTGCCCCCCTCCCTCTCTCTGTGCCCCCCCCTCTCTCTGTGCCCCCCTCCCTCTCTCTGTGCCCCCCTCCATCTCTGTGCCCCCTCCCTCTCTCTTTGCCCCCCTCCCTCTCTCTGTTCCTCCCTCCCTCTCTCTGTGCCCCCCTCCCTCTCTCTGTGCCCTCACTCCCTCTCTCTGTGCCCCCCTCCCTCTCTCTGTGCCTCCCGTCCCTTTCTGTGCCCCCCTCCCCCTCTCTGTGCCCCCCCTCCCTCTCTCTGTGCCCCCTCCCTCTCTGTGTCCCCCTCCCTGTTCCCCCCTCCCTCTCTCTGTGCCCTCCCCCTCCCTATCTGTGCCCCCCTCCCTCTCTCTGTGCCCCCCTCCCTCTCTCTGTGCCCTCACTCCCTCTCTCTGTGCCCCCCTCCCTCACTCTGTGTCCCCCTCCCTCTCTCTGTCCCCCCCTCTCTATGTGCCCCCCTCCCTCTCTTTGCCGCCCTCCCTCTCTCTGTGCCCCCCTCCCTCTCTCTGTGCCCCCCTTCCCTCTCTCTGTGCCCCCCTCCCTCTCTCTGTGCCCCCCTCCCCTTCTCTGTGCCCCCTCCCTCTCTCTGTGCCCCTCCCTCTCTCTGTGCCCCCCTCCCTCTCTCTGTGCCCCCCCTTCCTCTCTCTGTGCCCCCCTCCCTCTCTGTGCCCCCCTCCCTCTGTGGTCCCCTCCCTCAATCTGTGCCCCCCCTCCCTCTCTGTGCCCCCCTCCCTCTCTCTGTGCCCCCCCTCCCTCTCTCTGTGCCCCCCTCCCTCTCTGTGCCCCCCTCCCTTTGTGGTCCCCTCCCTCAATCTGTGCCCCCCTCCCTCTCCCTGTGCCCCCCTCCCTCTCTCTGTGCCCCCCTCCCTCTGTGTACCCTCCCTCTCTCTGTGCCCCCCTCCCTCTCTCTGTGCCCCCCCTCCCTCTCTGTGCCCCCTCCCTCTCTCTGTGCCCCCTCCCTCTCTCTGTGCCCCCCTCCCTCTCTCTGTGCCATCCTCTCTTTGCCCCCCCTTCCTCTCTCTGTGCCCCCTGCCTCTCTCTGTGCCCCCTCCCTCACTCTGTCCCCCCCCCTCCCTCACTCTGTGCCCCCCACCGTCTCTGCGCCCCCCTCCCACTCTCTGTGGTCCCCTCCCTCAATCTGTGCCCCCTCCCTCTCTCTGTGTCCCCTCCCTCTCTATGTGCCCCCCTCCCTCTCTCTGCGCCCCCCTCCCTCTCTCTGTGCCCCCCTCCCTCTGTGTCCCCTCCCTCTCTCTGTGCCCCCTCCGTCTCTCTGTGCCCCCCCTCCCTCTCTGTGCCCCCCTCCCTCTCTCTGTGGCCACCTCCCTCTCTCTGTGCCCCCCTCCCTCTCTCTGTGCCACCCCTCCCTCTCTCTGTGTCCCCTCCCTCTCTCTGTGCCCCCCTCCCTCTCTGTGCCCCCCTCCCTCTCTCTGTGGCCACCTCCCTCTCTCTCTGCCCCCTCCCTCTCTACGTGCCCCCCTCCCACTCTCTGTGCCCCCCTCCCTCACTCTGTGCCCCCCTCCCTCTCTGTGCCCCCTTCCCTCTCTCTGTGCCCACCTCCCTCTCTGTGCCCCCTCCCTCTCTCTGTGCCCCCCCTCCCTCTCTCTGTGCCCCCCTCCCTCTCTCTGTGCCCTCCTCCATCTCTGTGCCCCCTTCCCTCTCTCTTTGCCTCCCCTCCCTCTCGCTGTTCCTCCCTCCCTCTCTCTGTGCCCCCCTCCCTCTCTCTGTGCCCTCCCTCTCTCTGTGCCCCCCTCCCTCTCTCTGTGCCTCCCGTCCCTCTCTGTGCCCCCCCTCCCTCTCTCTGTGCCCCCCTCCCTCTCTCTGTGCCCCCCTCCCTCTCTGTGCCCCCCTCCCTGTGCCCCCCTCCCTCTCTCTGTGCCCCCCTCCCTCTGTGTCCCCTCCCTCTCTCTGTGCCCCCTCCCTCTCTCTGTGCCCCCCTCCCTCTCTCTGTGCCCCCCTCCCTCTGTGTACCCTCCCTCTCTCTGTGCCCCCCTCCCTCTCTCTGTGCCCCCCCTCCCTCACTCTGTCCCCCCCCTCCCTCACTGTGCCCCCCACCGTCTCTGCGCCCCCCCTCCCACTCTCTGTGGTCCCCTCCCTCAATCTGTGCCCCCTCCCTCTCTCTGTGTCCCCTCCCTCTCTATGTGCCCACCTCCCTCTCTCTGCGCCCTCCTCCCTCTCTCTGTGGCCCCCTCCCTCAATCTGTGCCCTTCTCCCTCTCTCTGTGCCCCCCTCCCTCTGTGTCCCCTCCCTCTCTCTGTGCCCCCCTCCGTCTCTCTGTGCCCCCCCTCCCTCTCTGTGCCCCCCTCCCTCTCTCTGTGGCCACCTCCCTCTCTGTGCCCCCCTCCCTCTCTCTGTGGCCACCTCCCTCTCTCTCTGCCCCCTCCCTCTCTACCTGCCCCCCTCCCACTCTCTGTGCCCCCCTCCCTCACTCTGTGCCCCCCTCCCTCTCTGTGCCCCCTTCCCTCTCTCTGTGCCCTCCTCCCTCTCTCTGTGCCCCCCCTCCCTCTCTCTGTGCCCCCCCTCCCTCTCTCTGTGCCCCCCTCCCTCTCTCTGTGCCCTCCTCCATCTCTGTGCCCCCTCCCTCTCTCTTTGCCCCCCCTCCCTCTCGCTGTTCCTCCCTCCCTCTCTCTGTGCCCCCCTCCCTCTCTCTGTGCCCTCCCTCTCTCTGTGCCCCCCTCCCTCTCTCTGTGCCTCCCGTCCCTCTCTGTGCCCCCCCTCCCTCTCTCTGTGCCCCCCCTCCCTCTCTCTGTGCCCCCTCCCTCACTCTGTCCCCCCCTCCCTCACTCTGTGCCCCCCACCGTCTCTGCGCCCCCCTCCCACTCTCTGTGGTCCCCTCCCTCAATCTGTGCCCCCTCCCTCTCTCTGTGTCCCCTCCCTCTCTGTGTGCCCCCTCCCTCTCTCTGCGCCCCCCTCCCTCTCTCTGTGGCCCCCTCCCTCAATCTGTGCCCTTCTCCCTCTCTCTGTGCCCCCCTCCCTCTGTGGCCCCTCCCTCTCTCTGTGCCCCCCTCCGTCTCTCTGTGCCCCCCCTCCCTCTCTGTGCCCCCCTCCCTCTCTCTGTGGCCACCTCCCTCTCTCTGTGCCCCCTCCCTCTCTCTGTGCCCCCCCTCCCTCTCTCTGTGTCCCCTCCCACTCTCTGTGCCCCCCCTCCCTCTCTGTGCCCCCCTCCCTCTCTCTGTGGCCACCTCCCTCTCTCTCTGCCCCCTCCCTCTCTACGTGCCCCCCTCCCACTCTCTGTGCCCCCCTCCCTCACTCTGTGCCCCCCTCCCTCTCTGTGCCCCCTTCCCTCTCTCTGTGCCCACCTCCCTCTCTGTGCCCCCCTCCCTCTCTCTGTGCCCCCCCCTCCCTCTCTCTGTGCCCCCCTCCCTCTCTCTGTGCCCTCCTCCATCTCTGTGCCCCCCTCCCTCTCTCTTTGCCCCCCTCCCTCTCGCTGTTCCTCCCTCCCTCTCTCTGTGCCCCCCTCCCTCTCTCTGTGCCCTCCCTCTCTCTGTGCCCCCCTCCCTCTCTCTGTGCCTCCCGTCCCTCTCTGTGCCCCCCCTCCCTCTCTCTGTGCCCCCCCTCCCTCTCTCTGTGCCCCCCTCCCTCTCTGTGCCCCCCTCCCTGTGCCCCCCTCCCTCTCTCTGTGCCCCCCTCCCTCTATGTCCCCTCCCTCTCTCTGTGCCCCCTCCCTCTCTCTGTGCCCCCCTCCCTCTCTGTGCCCCCCTCCCTTTGTGCCCCCCTCCCTCTCTCTGTGCCCCCCTCCCTCTCTGTGCCCCCTCCCTCTCTCTGTGCCCCCCTCCCTCTCTCTGTGCCATCCTCTCTTTGCCCCCCCTTCCTCTCTCTGTGCCCCCTGCCTCTCTCTGTGCCCCCTCCCTCACTCTGTCCCCTCCCTCCCGCACTCTGTGCCCCCCACCGTCTCTGCGCCCCCCCTCCCACTCTCTGTGGTCCCCTCCCTCAATCTGTGCCCCCTCCCTCTCTCTGTGTCCCCTCCCTCTCTATGTGCCCCCCTCCCTCTCTCTGCGCCCTCCTCCCTCTCTCTGTGGCCCCCTCCCTCAATCTGTGCCCTTCTCCCTCTCTCTGTGCCCCCCTCCCTCTGTGACCCCTCCCTCTCTCTGTGCCCCCCTCCGTCTCTCTGTGCCCCCCTCCCTCTCTGTGCCCCCCTCCCTCTCTCTGTGGCCACCTCCCTCTCTCTGTGCCCCCCTCCCTCTCTCTGTGCCCCCCCTCCCTCTCTCTGTGTCCCCTCCCTCTCTCTGTGCCCCCCCTCCCTCTCTGTGCCCCCCTCCCTCTCTCTGTGGCCACCTCCCTCTCTCTCTGCCCCCTCCCTCTCTACGTGCCCCCCTCCCACTCTCTGTGCCCCCCTCCCTCACTCTGTGCCCCCCTCCCTCTCTGTGCCCCCTTCCCTCTCTCTGTGCCCTCCTCCCTCTCTGTGCCCCCCTCCCTCTCTCTGTGCCCCCCCTCCCTCTCTCTGTGCCCCCCTCCCTCTCTCTGTGCCTCCCGTCCCTCTCTGTGCCCCCCCTCCCTCTCTCTGTGCCCCCCCTCCCTCTCTCTGTGCCCCCCTCCCTCTCTGTGCCCCCTCCCTGTTCCCCCCTCCCTCTCTCTGTGCCCTCCCCCTCCCTCTCTGTGCCCCCCTCCCTCTCTCTGTGCCCCCTCTCTCTCTCTGTGCCCCCTCCCTCTCTCTGTGCCCCCCTCCCTCTCTCTGTGCCCTCACTCCATCTCTCTGTGCACCCTCCCTCTCTCTGTGCCCTCACTCCATCTCTCTGTGCACCCTCCCTCTCTCTGTGCCCCCCTCTCTCTCTCTGTGCCCCCTCCCTCTCTCTGTGCCCCCCTCACTCTCTCTGTGCCCTCCCTCCCTCTCTCTGTGCCCCCCTCCCTCTCTCTGTGCCTCCCGTCCCTCTCTGTGCCCCCCTCCCTCTCTCTGTGCCCCCCTCGCTCTCTCTGTGCCCCCTCCCTCTCTGTGTCCCCCTCCCTGTTCCCCCCTCCCTCTCTCTGTGCCCTCCCCCTCCCTCTCTGTGCCCCCCTCCCTCTCTCTGTGCCCCCCTCCCTCTCTCTGTGCCCTCGCTCCCTCTCTCTGTGCCCCCCTCCCTCACTCTGTGTCCCCCTCCCTCTCTCTGTGCCCCCCCTTCTCTATGTGCCCCCCTCCCTCTCTCTGTGCCCCCCCCTCTCTCTGTGCCCCCCTCCCTCTCTCTGTGCCCCCCCCTCCCTCTCTCTGTGCCCCCCCTCCCTCTCTCTGTGCCCCCCTCCCTCTCTCTGTGCTCCACCTCCCTCTCTCTGTGCTCCACCTCCCTCTCTCTCTGTGCCCCCCATCTTCTCTCTGTGCCCCTCCCTCTCTCTGTGCCCCCTCCCTCTCTGTGTGCCCCCCTCCCTCTCTCTGTGCCCACCTCCCTCTCTCTGTGCCCCCCCTCTCTCTGTGCCCCCCTCCCTCTCTCTGTGCCCCCCTCCCTCTCTCTGTGTCCCCTCCCTCTCTGTGCCCCCCTCCCTCTCTCTGTGCCCCACTCCCTCTCTCTGTGCCCTCACTCCCTCTCTCTGTGCCCCCTCCCTCACTCTGTGTCCCCCTCCCTCTCTCTGTGCCCCCCCCTCTCTATGTGCCCCCCCCTCTCTCTGTGCCCCCCCCTCTCTCTGTGCCCCCCTCCCTCTCTCTGTGCCCCCCCTCCCTCTCTCTGTGCCCCCTCCCTCTCTCTGTGCCCCCTCCCTCTCTCTGTGCCCCCCCTCCCTCTCTCTGTGCCCCCCCCCTCTCTCTGTGCCCCTCCCTCTCTGTGTGCCCCCCTCCCTCTCTCTGCGCCCCCCCTCCCTCTCTCTGTGGCCCCCTCCCTCAATCTGTGCCCTTCTCCCTCTCTCTGTGCCCCCCTCCCTCTGTGGCCCCTCTCTCTCTCTGTGCCCCCCTCCGTCTCTCTGTGCCCCCCCTCCCTCTCTGTGCCCCCCTCCCTCTCTCTGTGGCCACCTCCCTCTCTCTGTGTCCCCTCCCTCTCTCTGTGCCCCCCCTCCCTCTGTGCCCCCCTCCCTCTCTCTGTGGCCACCTCCCTCTCTCTCTGCCCCCTCCCTCTCTACGTGCCCCCCTCCCTCTCTCTGTGCCCACCTCCCTCTCTGTGCCCCCCTCCCTCTCTCTGTGCCCCCCCTCCCTCTCTCTGTGCCCCCCTCCCTCTCTCTGTGCCCTCCTCCATCTCTGTGCCCCCCTCCCTCTCTCTTTGCCCCCCTCCCTCTCGCTGTTCCTCCCTCCCTCTCTCTGTGCCCCCCTCCCTCTCTCTGTGCCCTCCCTCTCTCTGTGCCCCCCTCCCTCTCTCTGTGCCTCCCGTCCCTCTCTGTGCCCCCCCTCCCTCTCTCTGTGCCCCCCCTCCCTCTCTCTGTGCCCCCCTCCCTCTCTGTGCCCCCCTCCCTGTGCCCCCCTCCCTCTCTCTGTGCCCCCCTCCCTCTGTGTCCCCTCCCTCTCTCTGTGCCCCCTCCCTCTCTCTGTGCCCCCCTCCCTCTCTGTGCCCCCCTCCCTTTGTGCCCCCCTCCCTCTCTCTGTGCCCCCCCTCCCTCTCTGTGCCCCCTCCCTCTCTCTGTGCCCCCCTCCCTCTCTCTGTGCCATCCTCTCTTTGCCCCCCCTTCCTCTCTCTGTGCCCCCTGCCTCTCTCTGTGCCCCCTCCCTCACTCTGTCCCCTCCCTCCCTCACTCTGTGCCCCCCACCGTCTCTGCGCCCCCCCTCCCACTCTCTGTGGTCCCCTCCCTCAATCTGTGCCCCCTCCCTCTCTCTGTGTCCCCTCCCTCTCTATGTGCCCCCCTCCCTCTCTCTGCGCCCTCCTCCCTCTCTCTGTGGCCCCCTCCCTCAATCTGTGCCCTTCTCCCTCTCTCTGTGCCCCCCTCCCTCTGTGTCCCCTCCCTCTCTCTGTGCCCCCCTCCGTCTCTCTGTGCCCCCCCTCCCTCTCTGTGCCCCCCTCCCTCTCTCTGTGGCCACCTCCCTCTCTCTGTGCCCCCCTCCCTCTCTCTGTGCCCCCCCTCCCTCTCTCTGTGTCCCCTCCCTCTCTCTGTGCCCCCCCTCCCTCTCTGTGCCCCCCTCCCTCTCTCTGTGGCCACCTCCCTCTCTCTCTGCCCCCTCCCTCTCTACGTGCCCCCCTCCCACTCTCTGTGCCCCCCTCCCTCACTCTGTGCCCCCCTTCCTCTCTGTGCCCCCTTCCCTCTCTCTGTGCCCTCCTCCCTCTCTGTGCCCCCCTCCCTCTCTCTGTGCCCCCCTTCCTCTCTCTGTGCCCCCCTCCCTCTCTCTGTGCCCTCCTCCATCTCTGTGCCCCCTCCCTCTCTCTTTGCCCCCCCTCCCTCTCGCTGTTCCTCCCTCCCTCTCTCTGTGCCCCCCTCCCTCTCTCTGTGCCCTCCCTCTCTCTGTGCCCCCCTCCCTCTCTCTGTGCCTCCCGTCCCTCTCTGTGCCCCCCTCCCTCTCTCTGTGCCCCCCCGCCCTCTCTCTGTGCCCCCCTCCCTCTCTGTGCCCCCCTCCCTGTTCCCCCCTCCCTCTCTCTGTGCCCTCCCCCTCCCTCTCTGTGCCCCCCTCCCTCTCTCTGTGCCCCCTCTCTCTCTCTGTGCCCCCTCCCTCTCTCTGTGCCCCCCTCCCTCTCTCTGTGCCCTCACTCCATCTCTCTGTGCACCCTCCCTCTCTCTGTGCCCCCCTCCATCTCTCTGTGCCCCCCCTCCCTCTCTCTGTGCCCCTCCCTCTCTCTGTGCCCCCCTCCATCTCTGTGCCCCCCTCCCTCTCTCTTTGCCCCCCCTCCCTCTCTCTGTTCCTCCCTCCCTCTCTCTGTGCCCCCCTCACTCTCTCTGTGCCCTCCCTCCCTCTCTCTGTGCCCCCCTCCCTCTCTCTGTGCCTCCCGTCCCTCTCTGTGCCCCCCTCCCTCTCTCTGTGCCCCCCTCGCTCTCTCTGTGCCCCCTCCCTCTCTGTGTCCCCCTCCCTGTTCCCCCCTCCCTCTCTCTGTGCCCTCCCCCTCCCTCTCTGTGCCCCCCTCCCTCTCTCTGTGCCCCCCTCCCTCTCTCTGTGCCCTCGCTCCCTCTCTCTGTGCCCCCCTCCCTCACTCTGTGTCCCCCTCCCTCTCTCTGTGCCCCCCCCTCTCTATGTGCCCCCCTCCCTCTCTCTGTGCCCCCCCCCTCTCTCTGTGCCCCCCTCCCTCTCTCTGTGCCCCCCCCTCCCTCTCTCTGTGCCCCCCCTCCCTCTCTCTGTGCCCCCCTCCCTCTCTCTGTGCTCCACCTCCCTCTCTCTGTGCTCCACCTCCCTCTCTCTCTGTGCCCCCCATCTTCTCTCTGTGCCCCTCCCTCTCTCTGTGCCCCCTCCCTCTCTGTGTGCCCCCCTCCCTCTCTCTGTGCCCACCTCCCTCTCTCTGTGCCCCCCCTCTCTCTGTGCCCCCCTCCCTCTCTCTGTGCCCCCCTCCCTCTCTCTGTGTCCCCTCCCTCTCTGTGCCCCCCTCCCTCTCTCTGTGCCCCACTCCCTCTCTCTGTGCCCTCACTCCCTCTCTCTGTGCCCCCTCCCTCACTCTGTGTCCCCCTCCCTCTCTCTGTGCCCCCCCTCTCTATGTGCCCCCCCCTCTCTCTGTGCCCCCCCTCTCTCTGTGCCCCCCTCCCTCTCTCTGTGCCCCCCCTCCCTCTCTCTGTGCCCCCTCCCTCTCTCTGTGCCCCCTCCCTCTCTGTGTGCCCCCCTCCTCTCTCTGTGCCCACCTCCCTCTCTCTGTGCCCCCCCTCTCTCTGTGCCCCCCTCCCTCTCTCTGTGCCCCCCCCTCTCTCTGTGCCCCCCCTCTCTGTGCCCCCCTCCCTCTCTCTGTGCCGCCCCCTCTCTCTGTGCCCCCCTCCCTCTCTCTGTGCCCCCCCTCCCTCTCTCTGTGCCCCCTCCCTCTCTCTGTGCCCCCCTCTCTCTGTGCCCCCCCTCTCTCTGTGCCCCCCCCTCTCTCTGTGCCCCCCTCTCTCTGTGCCCCCCTCCCTCTCTCTGTGCCCCCTCCCTCTCTCTGTGCCCCCCCCTCTCTCTGTGCCCCCCATCTCTCTGTGCCCCCTCCCTCTCTCTGTGCCGCCCCCTCTCTCTGTGCCCACCTCCCTCTCTCTGTGCCCCCCCTCTCTCTGTGCCCCCCTCCCTCTCTCTGTGCCCCCCCTCTCTCTGTGCCCCCCCCTCTCTGTGCCCCCCTCCCTCTCTCTGTGCCGCCCCCTCTCTCTGTGCCCCCCTCCCTCTCTCTGTGCCCCCCTCCCTCTCTCTGTGCCCCCTCTCTCTCTCTGTGCCCCCCCTCTCTCTGTGCTCCCCCTCCCTCTCTCTGTGACCCCCATCTTCTCTCTTTGCCCCCTCCCTCTCTGTACCCCCCTCTCTCTCTCTGTGCCCCTTCCTCTCTCTGTGCTCCCCCTCCCTCTCTCTGTGCCTCCCATCTTCTCTCTGTGCCCCCCTCCCTCTCAATGTGCCCCCCTCCCTCTCTGTGCCCCCCATTCTCTCTCTGTGCCCCCTCCCTCTCTCTGTGCCCCCCTCCCTCTCTCTGTGCCCCCTCCCTCTCTCTGTGCCCCCCTCCCTCTCTCTGTGGCCCCCTCCCTCAATCTGTGCCCCCCTCCCTCTCTCTGTGCCCCCCTCCCTCTCTCTGTGCCCCCTCTCTCTCTCCGTGCCCCCTCCCTCTCTCTGTGCCCCCTCCCTCTCTCTGTGCCCTCACTCCCTCTCTCTGTGCACCCTCCCTCTCTCTGTGCCCCCTCCCTCACTCTGTGCCCCCTCCCTCTCTCTGTGCTCCCCCCTCTCTATGTGCCCCCCTCCCTCTCTGTGCCCCCCTCCCTCTCTCTGTGCCCCCTCCCTCTCTCTGTGCCCCCCTACCTCTCTCTGTGCCCCCTCCCTCTCTCTGTGACCCCTCCCTCTCTCTGTGCCCCCCTCCCTCTCTGTGCCCCACCTCCCTCTGTGGCCCCTCCCTCAATCTGTGCCCCCCTCCCTCTCTCTGTGCCCCCTCCCTCTCTCTGAACCCCCCCTCCCTCTCTCTGTGCCCCCCTCCCTCTCTCTGTGCCCCCCTCCCTCTCCCTGTGACCCCTCCCTCTCTCTGTGCCCCCCTCCCTCTCTCTGTGCCCCCCCCCTCTCTCTGTGCCCCCCCTCCCTCTCTGTGCCCCCCCTCCCTCTCTCTGTGCCCCCCTCCCTCTCTCTGTGACCACCCTCCCTCTCTCTGTGCCCACCCTCCCTCTCTCTGTGCCCCACTCCCTCTCTCTGTGCCCCCCTCCGTCTCTGTGCCCCCCTCCCTCTCTCTTTGCCCCCCCTCTCTCTTTCTGTGCCCCCCATCTTCTCTCTGTGCCCCCCATCTTCTCTCTGTGCCCCCTCCCTCTCTGTGTGCCCCCCTCCCTCACTCTATGCCCCCTCCCTCTCTCTGTGCCCCCCTCCTCTCTATGTGCCCCCCTCCCTCTCTGTGCCTCCCTCCCTCTCTCTGTGCCCCCTCCCTCTCTCTGTGCCCCCTCCCTCTCTCTGTGCCCCCTCCCTCTCTCTGTGCCCCCTCTCTCTCTGTGCTCCCCTCCCTCTCTGTGCTCCCCTCCCTCTCTGTGTGGCCCCCTCCCTCAATCTGTGCCCCCCTCCCGCTCTCTGTGCCCCCCTCCCTCTCTCTGTGCCCCCTCTCTCTCTCTGTGCCCCCCTCCCTCTCTCTGTGCCCCCCTCCCTCTCTCTGTGCCCCCCCTCTCTATGTGCCCCCCCTCTCTATGTGCCCCCCTCCCTCTCTGTGCCCCCTCCCTCTCTCTGCGCCCCCCCTCCCTCTCTCTGTGCCCCCTCCCTCTCTCTGTGCCCCCCTCCCTCTCTCTGTGCCCCCCTCCCTCTCTCTGTGCCCCCTCCCTCTCTCTGTGACCCCCCCTCTCTCTGTGCCCCCCTCCCTCTCTCTGTGCCCCCTCCCTCTCTCTGTGCCCCCCCCTCCCTCTCTCTGTGCCCACTCTCCCGCTCTCTGTGCCCACCCTCCCTCTCTCTGTGCCCCACTCCCTCTCTCTGTGCCCCCTCCCTCTCTGTGACCCCTCCCTCTCTCTTTGCCCCCCCCTCTCTCTCTCTGTGCCCCCATCTTCTCTCTGTGCCCCCCATCTTCTCTCTGTGCCCCCTCCCTCTCTGTGTGCCCCCCTCCCTCACTCTATGCCCCCTCCCTCTCTCTGTGCCCCCCTCCTCTCTCTGTGCCCCCCTCCCTCTCTGTGCCCCCCTCCCTCTCTCTGTGCCCCCTCCCTCTCTCTGTGCCCCCTCCCTCTCTCTGTGCTCCCCTCCCTCTCTGTGCCCCCTCCCTCTCTGTGTGGCCCCCTCCCTCAATCTGTGCCCCCCTCCCTCTCTCTGTGCCCCCCTCCCTCTCTCTGTGCCCCCTCTCTCTCTCTGTGCCCCCCTCCCTCTCTCTGTGCCCCACTCCCTCTCTCTGTGCCCCCCCTCTCTATGTGCCCCCCCTCTCTATGTGCCCCCTCCCTCTCTGTGCCCCCCTCCCTCTCTCTGTGCCCCCTCCCTCTCTCTGTGCCCCCTCCCTCTCTCTGTGCTCCCCTCCCTCTCTCTGTGCCCCCCTCCCTCTCTCTGTGCACCCCCTCCCTCTCTCTGTGCCCCCTCCCTCTCTCTGTGCCCCCTCCCTCTCTCTGTGCCCCCCTCCCTCTCTCTGTGCCCCCCTCCCTCTCTCTGTGCCCCCCTCCCTCTCTGTGCCCCCCTCCCTCTGTGGTCCCCTCCCTCAATCTGTGCCCCCCTCCCTCTCTCTGTGCCCCCCTCCCTCTCTCTGTGCCCCCCTCCCTCTGTGTACCCTCCCTCTCTCTGTGCCCCCCTCCCTCTCTCTGTGCCCCCCCTCCCTCTCTGTGCCCCCTCCCTCTCTCTGTGCCCCCCTGCCTCTCTCTGTGCCATCCTCCCTCTTTGCCCCCCCTTCCTCTCTCTGTGCCCCCTCCCTCTCTCTGTGCCCCCTCCCTCACTCTGTGCCCCCCCTCCCTCACTCTGTGCCCCCCTCCCTCTCTGCGCCCCCCTCGCTCTCTCTGTGGTCCCCTCCCTCAATCTGTGCCCCCTCCCTCTCACTGTGCCCCCTCCCTCTCTATGTGCCCCCCTCCCTCTCTCTGTGCCCCCCTCCCTCTCTCTGCGCCCCCCCTCCCTCTCTCTGTGGCCCCCTCCCTCAATCTGTGCCCCCCTCCCTCTCTCTGTGCCCCCTCCCTCTCTCTATGCCCCCTCCCTCTCTCTGTGCCCCCCCTCCCTCTCTCTGTGCCCCCTCCCTCTCTCTGTGCCACCTCCCTCTCTGTGCCCCCCTCCCTCTGTGTCCCCTCCCTCTCTCTGTGCCCCCCTCCCTCTCTCTGTGCCCCCCTCCCTCTCTCTGTGCCCCCCTCCCTCTCTGTGCCCCCCTCCCTCTCTCTGTGGCCACCTCCCTCTCTCTGGGCCCCCCTCCCTCTCTCTGTGCCCCCCTCCCTCTCTCTGTGTCCCCTCCCTCTCTCTGTGCCCCCCTCCCTCTCTGTGCCCGCCTCCCTCTCTCTGTGGCCACCTCCCTCTCTCTCTGCCCCCTCCCTCTCTACGTGCCACCCCTCCCACTCTCTGTGCCCCCCTCCCTCACTCTGTGCCCCCCTCCCTCTCTGTGCCCCCTTCCCTCTCTCTGTGCCCTCCTCCCTCTCTGTGCCCCCCTCCCTCTCTCTGTGCCCCCCTCCCTCTCTCTGTGCCCCCCTCCCTCTCTCTGTGCCCCCCTCCATCTCTGTGCCCCCCTCCCTCTCTCTTTGTCCCCCCTCCCTCTCTCTGTTCCTCCCTCCCTCTCTCTGTGCCCCCCTCCCTCTCTCTGTGCCCTCCCTCCCTCTCTCTGTGCCCCCCTCCCTCTCTCTGTGCCTCCCGTCCCTCTCTGTGCCCCCCTCCCTCTCTCTGTGCCCACCCTCCCTCTCTCTGTGCCCACCCTCCCTCTCTCTGTGCCCCCCTCCCTCTCTGTGCCCCCCTCCCTGTTCCCCCCTCTCTCTCTCTGTGCCCTCCCCCTCCCTCTCTGTGCCCCCCTCTCTCTCTGTGCCCCCTCCCTCTCTCTGTGCCCTCACTCCCTCTCTCTGTGCCCCGCTCCCTCAGTCTGTGTCCCCCTCCCTCTCTCTGTGCCCCCCCTCTCCATGTGCCCCCCCCTCTCTTTGCCCCCCTCCCTCTCTCTGTGCCCCCTCCCTCTCTCTGTGCCCCCCCTCCCTCTCTCTGTGCCCCCTCCCTCTCTCTGTGCCCCCCTCCCTCTCTCTGTGCCCCCCTCCCTCTCTCTGTGCCCCCTCCCTCTCTCTGTGCCTCCCTCTCTCTGTGCCCCCCTGTGCCCCCTCCCTCTCTCTGTGCCCCCTCCCTCTCTCTGTGCCCCCTCCCTCTCTCTGTGCCCCCCTCCCTCTCTCTGTGCCCCCCTCCCTCTCTCTGTGCCCCCCTCCCTCTGTGGTCCTCTCCCTCAATCTGTGCCCCCCTCCCTCTCTCTGTGCCCCACTCCCTCTCTCTGTGCCCCCTCCCTCTGTGTACCCTCCCTCTCTCTGTGCCCCCCTCCCTCTCGCTGTGCCCCCCCTCCCTCTCTGTGCCCCCTCCCTCGCTCTGTGCCCCCCTCCCTCTCTCTGTGCCATCCTCTCTCTTTGCCCCCCCTTCCTCTCTCTGTGCCCCCTCCCTCTCTCTGTGCCCCCTCCCTCACTCTGTCCCCCTCCTCCCTCACTCTGTGCCCCCCACCCTCTCTGCGCCCCCCCTCCCTCTCTCTGTGGTCCCCTCCCTCAATCTGTGCCCCCTCTCTCTCTGTGCCCCCTCCCTCTCTATGTGCCCCCCTCCCTCTCTCTGCGCCCCCCCTCCCTCTCTCTGTGGCCCCTTCCCTCAATCTGTGCCCCCCTCCCTCTCTCTGTGCCCCCCTCCCTCTGTGTCCCCTCCCTCTCTCTGTGCCCCCCTCCCTCTCTCTGTGCCCCCCCTCCCTCTCTGTGCCCCCCTCCCTCTCTCTGTGGCCACCTCCCTCTCTCTGTGCCCCCTCCCTCTCTCTGTGCCCCCCTTCCCTCTCTCTGTGTCCCCTCCCTCTCTCTGTGCCCCCCCTCCCTCTCTGTGCCCCCCTCCCTCTCTCTGTGGCCACCTCCCTCTCTCTCTGCCCCCTCCCTCTCTACGTGCCCCCCTCCCACTCTCTGTGCCCCCCTCCCTCACTCTGTGCCCCCTCCCTCTCTGTGCCCCCTTCCCTCTCTCTGTGCCCTCCTCCCTCTCTGTGCCCCCCTCCCTCTCTCTGTTCCTCCCTCCCTCTCTCTGTGCCCCCTCCCTCTCTCTGTGCCCTCCCTCCCTCTCAATGTGCCCCCCTCCCTCTCTCTGTGCCTCCCGTCGCTCTCTGTGCCCCCCCTCCCTCTCTCTGTGCCCCCCTCCCTCTCTCTGTGCCCCGCTCTCTCTCTGTGCCCCCCTCCCTCACTCTGTGCCCCCCTCCCTCTCTATGTGCCCCCTCCCTCTCTGTGCCCCCCTCCCTCTCTATGTGCCCCCCTCCCTCTCTCTGCGCCCCCCTCCCTCTCTCTGTGGCCCCTTCCCTCAATCTGTGCCCCCCTCCCTCTCTCTGTGCCCCCCTCCCTCTGTGTCCCCTCCCTCTCTCTGTGCCCCCCTCCCTCTCTCTGTGCCCCCCCTCCCTCTCTGTGCCCCCCTCCCTCTCTCTATGCCCCCCCTCCCTCTCTCTGTGCCCCCTCCCTCTCTCTGTGCCCCCCTCCCTCTCTCTGTGCCCCCCTCCCTCTCTCTGTGCCCCCCTCCCTCTCTCTGTGCCCCCCTCCCTCTCTCTGTGCCCCCCTGTGCCCCCTCCCTCTCTCTGTGCCCCCTCCCTCTCTCTGTGCCCCCTCCCTCTCTCTGTGCCCCCCTCCCTCTCTCTGTGCCCCCCTCCCTCTCTCTGTGCCCCCCTCCCTCTGTGGTCCTCTCCCTCAATCTGTGCCCCCCTCCCTCTCTCTGTGCCCCACTCCCTCTCTCTGTGCCCCCTCCCTCTGTGTACCCTCCCTCTCTCTGTGCCCCCCTCCCTCTCGCTGTGCCCCCCCTCCCTCTCTGTGCCCCCTCCCTCGCTCTGTGCCCCCCTCCCTCTCTCTGTGCCATCCTCTCTCTTTGCCCCCCCTTCCTCTCTCTGTGCCCCCTCCCTCTCTCTGTGCCCCCTCCCTCACTCTGTCCCCCTCCTCCCTCACTCTGTGCCCCCCACCCTCTCTGCGCCCCCCCTCCCTCTCTCTGTGGTCCCCTCCCTCAATCTGTGCCCCCTCTCTCTCTGTGCCCCCTCCCTCTCTATGTGCCCCCCTCCCTCTCTCTGCGCCCCCCCTCCCTCTCTCTGTGGCGCCTTCCCTCAATCTGTGCCCCCCTCCCTCTCTCTGTGCCCCCCTCCCTCTGTGTCCCCTCCCTCTCTCTGTGCCCCCCTCCCTCTCTCTGTGCCCCCCCTCCCTCTCTGTGCCCCCCTCCCTCTCTCTGTGGCCACCTCCCTCTCTCTGTGCCCCCTCCCTCTCTCTGTGCCCCCCTTCCCTCTCTCTGTGTCCCCTCCCTCTCTCTGTGCCCCCCCTCCCTCTCTGTGCCCCCCTCCCTCTCTCTGTGGCCACCTCCCTCTCTCTCTGCCCCCTCCCTCTCTACGTGCCCCCCTCCCTCTCTCTGTGCCCCCTCCCTCTCTCTGTGCCCTCCCTCCCTCTCAATGCCCCCCTCCCTCTCTCTGTGCCTCCCGTCCCTCTCTGTGCCCCCCCTCCCTCTCTCTGTGCCCCTCTCCCTCTCTCTGTGCCCCGCTCTCTCTCTGTGCCCCCTCCCTCTCTCTGTGCCCTCCCCCTCCCTCTCTCTGTTCCCTCACTCCCTCTCTCTGTGCACCCTCCCTCTCTCTGTGCCCCCCTCCCTCACTCTGTGCCCCCCTCCCTCTCTATGTGCCCCCTCCCTCTCTGTGCCCCCCTCCCTCTCTATGTGCCCCCCTCCCTCTCTCTGCGCCCCCCTCCCTCTCTCTGTGGCCCCTTCCCTCAATCTGTGCCCCCCTCCCTCTCTCTGTGCCCCCCTCCCTCTGTGTCCCCTCCCTCTCTCTGTGCCCCCCTCCCTCTCTCTGTGCCCCCCCTCCCTCTCTGTGCCCCCCTCCCTCTCTCTGTGGCCACCTCCCTCTCTCTGTGCCCCCCTCCCTCTCTCTGTGTCCCCTCCCTCTCTCTGTGCCCCCCCTCCCTCTCTGTGCCCCCCTCCCTCTCTCTGTGGCCACCTCCCTCTCTCTCTGCCCCCTCCCTCTCTACGTGCCCCCCTCCCACTCTCTGTGCCCCCCTCCCTCACTCTGTGCCCCCTCCCTCTCTGTGCCCCCTTCCCTCTCTCTGTGCCCTCCTCCCTCTCTGTGCCCCCCTCCCTCTCTCTGTGCCCCCCCTCCCTCTCTCTGTGCCCCCCTCCCTCTCTCTGTGCCCTCCTCCATCTCTGTGCCCCCCTCCCTCTCTCTTTGCCCCCCCTCCCTCTCTCTGTTCCTCCCTCCCTCTCTCTGTGCCCCCTCCCTCTCTCTGTGCCCTCCCTCCCTCTCTCTGTGCCCCCCTCCCTCTCTCTGTGCCTCCACTCCCTCTCTGTGCCCCCCCTCCCTCTCTCTGTGCCCCCCTCCCTCTCTCTGTGCCCCGCTCTCTCTCTGTGCCCCCTCCCTCTCTCTGTGCCTCCCTCCCTCTCTCTGTTCCCTCACTCCCTCTCTCTGTGCACCCTCCCTCTCTCTGTGCCCCCTCCCTCTCTGTGCCCCCCTCCCTCTCTCTGTGCCCCCTCCCTCTCTCTGTGCCTTCCTCCCTCTCTCTGTGACCCCTCCCTCTCTCTGAGCCCCCTCCCTCTCTCTGTGCCCCCCTCCCTCTCTGTGCCCCCCCTGTGGCCTCCTCCCTCAATCTGTGCCCCCTCCCTCTCTCTATGCCCCCCTCCCTCTCTCTGTGCCCCCCTCCCTCTCTGTGCCCCCCTCCCTCTGTGGTCCCCTCCCTCAATCTGTGCCCCCCTCCCTCTCTCTGTGCCCCCCTCCCTCTCTCTGTGCCCCCCTCCCTCTGTGTACCCTCCCTCTCTCTGTGCCCCCTCCCTCTCTCTGTGCCCCCCCTCCCTCTCTGTGCCCCCTCCCTCTCTCTGTGCCCCCCTCCCTCTCTCTGTGCCATCCTCTCTCTTTGCCCCCCCTTCCTCTCTCTGTGCCCCCTCACTCTCTCTGTGCCCCCTCCCTCACTCTGTCCCCCCCTCCCTCACTCTGTGCCCCCCTCCCTCTCTCTGTGGCCACCTCCCTCTCTCTGCGTGCCCCCTCCCTCTCTCTGTGGCCCCCTCCCTCAATCTGTGCCCCCCTCCCTCTCTCTGTGCCCCCCTCCCTCTGTGTCCCCTCCCTCTCTCTGTGCCCCCCTCCCTCTCTCTGTGCCCCCCTCCCTCTCTCTGTGCCCCCCTCCCTCTCTCTGTGGCCACCTCCCTCTCTCTGTGCCCCCCTCCCTCTCTCTGTGCCCCCCTTCCCTCTCTCTGTGTCCCCTCCCTCTCTCTGTGCCCCCCCATCCCTCTCTGTGCCCCCCTCCCTCTCTCTGTGGCCACCTCCCTCTCTCTCTGCCCCCTCCCTCTCTACGTGCCCCCTCCCACTCTCTGTGCCCCCCTCCCTCACTCTGTGCCCCCCTCCCTCTCTGTGCCCCCTTCCCTCTCTCTGTGCCCTCCTCCCTCTCTGTGCCCCCCTCCCTCTCTCTTTGCCCCCCCTCCCTCTCTCTGTTCCTCCCTCCCTCTCTGTGCCCCCCTCCCTCTCTCTGTGCTCTCCCTCCCTCTCTCTGTGCCCCCCTCCCTCTCTCTGTACCTCCCGTCCCTCTCTGTGCCCCCCCTCCCTCTCTCTGTGCCCCCCCTCCGTCTCTCTGTGCCCCCCTACCTCTCTGTGCCGCCCTCCCTGTTCCCCCCTCCCTCTCTCTGTGCCCTCCCCCTCCCTCTCTGTGCCCCCCTCCCTCTCTCTGTGCCCCCTCCCTCTCTCTGTGCCCTCACTCCCTCTCTCTGTGCCCCCCTCCTTCTCTCTGTGACCCCCTCCCTCTCTCTGTGCCCCCCTCCCTCTCTCTTTGCCCCCCTCCCTCTCTCTGTGCCCCCCTCCCTCTCTCTGTGCCCCCCTCTCTCTCTCTGTGCCCCCCTCCCTCTCTATGTGCCCCCCTCCCTCTCTCTGTGCCCCCTCCCTCTCTCTGTGCCTTCCTCCCTCTCTCTGTGACCCCTCCCTCTCTCTGTGCCCCCTCCCTCTCTCTGTGCCCCCCTCCCTCTCTGTGCCCCCCCCCTGTGGCCCCCTCCCTCAATCTGTGCCCCCTCCCTCTCTCTGTGCCCCCTCCCTCTCTCTGTGCCCCCATCCCTCTCTCTGTGCCCCCCTCCCTCACTCTGTGCCCCCCTCCTTCTCTATGTGCCCCCCTCCCTCTCTGTGCACCCCTCCCTCGCTCTGTGCCCTCACTCCCTCTCTCTGTGCACCCTCCCTCTCTCTGTGCCCCCCTCCTTCACTCTGTGCCCGCCTCCCTCTCTATGTGCCCCCCTCCCTCTCTGTGCCCCCCTCCCTCTCTCTGTGCCCCCCTCCCTCTCTCTGTGACCCCTCCCTCCCTCTGTGTCCCCTCCCTCTCTCCGTGCCCCCCTCCCTCTCTCTGTGCCCCCCCTCCCTCTCTGTGCCCCCCTCCCTCTCTCTGTGGCCACCTCCCCCTCTGTGCCCCCCTCCCTCTCTCTGTGCCCCCCTCCCTCTCTCTGTGTCCCCTCCCTCTCTATGTGCCCCCCCCTCTCTGTGCCCCCCTCCCTCTCTCTGTGCCCCCTCCCTCTCTCTGTCCCTTCCTCCCTCTCTCTGTGACCCCTCCCTCTCTCTGTGCCCCCTCCCTCTCTCTGTGCCCCCCTCCCTCTCTGTGCCCCCCCCTGTGGCCCCCTCCCTCAATCTGTGCACCCTCCCTCTCTCTGTGCCCCCCTCCCTCTCTCTGTGCCCCCCTCCCTCTCTGTGCCCCCCTCCCTCTGTGGTCCCCTCCCTCAATCAGTGCCCCCCTCCCTCTCTCTGTGCCCCCCTCCCTCTCTCTGTGCCCCCTTCCCTCTGTGTACCCTCCCTCTCTCTGTGCCCCCCTCCCTCTCTCTGTGCCCCCCTCCCTCTCTGTGTCCCCTCCCTCTCTCTGTGCCCCCCTCCCTCTCTGTGCCATCCTCTCTCTTTGCCCCCCCTTCCTCTCTCTGTGCCCCCTCACTCTCTCTGTGCCCCCTCCCTCACTCTGTCCCCCCCTCCCTCACTCTGTGCCCTCCACCCTCTCTGCGCCCCCCCTCCCTCTCCCTGTGGTCCACTCCCTCAATCTGTGCCCCCTCCCTCTCTGTGCCCCCCCCTCTCTATGTGCCCCCCTCCCTCTCTCTGCGCCCCCCCTCCCTCTCTCTGTGGCCCCCTCCCTCAATCTGTGCCCCACTCCCTCTCTCTGTGCCCCCCTCCCTCTGTGTCCCCTCCCTCTCTCTGTGCCCCCCTCCCTCTCTCTGTGCCCCCCTCCCTCTCTCTGTGGCCACCTCCCTCTCTCTGTGCCCCCTTCCCTCTCTCTGTGTCCCCTCCCTCTCTCTGTGCCCCCCTCCCTCTCTGTGCCCCCCTCCCTCTCTCTGTGGCCACCTCCCTCTCTCTCTGCCCCCTCCCTCTCTACGTGCCCCCCTCCCACTCTCTGTGTCCCCCTCCCTCACTCTGTGCCCCCCTCCCTCTCTGTGCCCCCTTCCCTCTCTCTGTGCCCTCCTCCCTCTCTGTGCCCCCATCCCTCTCTCTGTGCCCCCCCTCCCTCTCTCTGTGCCCCCTCCCTCTCTCTGTGCCCTCCTCCATCTCTGTGCCCCCCTCCCTCTCTCTTTGCCCCCCCTCCCTCTCTCTGTTCCTCCCTCCCTCTCTGTGCCCCCCTCCCTCTCTCTGTGCCCTCCCTCCCTCTCTCTGTGCCCCCCTCCCTCTCTCTGTACCTCCCGTCCCTCTCTGTGCCCCCCCTCCCTCTCTCTGTGCCCACCCTCCGTCTCTCTGTGCCCCCCTACCTCTCTGTGCCGCCCTCCCTGTTCCCCCCTCCCTCTCTCTGTGCCCTCCCCCTCCCTCTCTGTGCCCCCCTCCCTCTCTCTGTGCCCCCCTCCCTCTCTCTGTGCCCTCACTCCCTCTCTCTGTGCCCCCCTCCCTCTCTCTGTGCCCCCCCTCCCTGTGCCCCCCTCCCTCAATCTGTGCCCCTCTCCCTCTCTCTGTGCCCCCCTCCCTCTCTCTGTGCCCTCACTCCCTCTCTCTGTGCACCCTCCCTCTCTCTGTGCCCCCCTCCCTCACTCTGTGCCCCCCTCCCTCTCTATGTGCCCCCCTCCCCCTCTGTGCCCCCCTCCCTCTCTCTGTGCCCCCTCCCTCTCTCTGTGCCTTCCTCTCTCTGTGACCCCTCCCTCTCTCTGTGCCCCCTCCCTCTCTCTGTGCCCCCCTCCCTCTCTGTGCCCCCCCCTGTGGCCCCCTCCCTCAATCTGTGCCCCCTCCCTCTCTCTGTGCCCCCTCCCTCTCTCTGTGCCCCCCTCCCTCTCTCTGTGCCCCCCTCCCTCACTCTGTGCCCCCCTCCCTCTCTATGTGCCCCCCTCCCTCTCTGTGCCCCCCTCCCTCGCTCTGTGCCCTCACTCCCTCTCTCTGTGCACCCTCCCTCTCTCTGTGCCCCCCTCCTTCACTCTGTGCCCGCCTCCCTCTCTATGTGCCCCCCTCCCTCACTGTGCCCCCCTCCCTCTCTCTGTGCCCCCTCCCTCTCTCTGTGCCCCCCTCCCTCTCTCTGTGACCCCTCCCTCCCTCTGTGTCCCCTCCCTCTCTCTGTGCCCCCCTCCCTCTCTCTGTGCTCCCCCTCCCTCTCTGTGCCCCCCTCCCTCTCTCTGTGGCCACCTCCCTCTCTGTGCCCCCCTCCCTGTGCCCCCCTCCCTCTCTCTGTGCCCCCCTCCCTCTCTGTGCCCCCTCCCTCTCTCTGTGCCCCCCTCCCTCACTCTGTGTCCCCCTCCCTCTCTCTGTGCCCCCCTCCCTCTCTATGTGCCCCCCTCCCTCTCTGTGCCCCCTCCCTCTCTCTGTGCCCCCCTTCCTCTCTCTGTGCCCCCCTCCCTCTCTCTGTGCCCCCTCCCTCTCTCTGTGCCCCCCTCCCTCTCTCTGTGCACCCCTCCCTCTCTGTGCCCACCTCCCTCTCTCTGTACCCCCCCTCCCTCTCTCTGTGCCCCCCTCCCTCTCTGTGCCCCCTCCCTCTGTGGTCCCCTCCCTCAATCTCTGCCCCCCTCCCTCTCTCTGTGCCCCCCTCCCTCTCTCTGTGCCCCCCTCCCTCTCTCTGTGCCCCCCTCCCTCTCTCTGTGCCCCCCTCCCTCTCTCTGTGCCATCCTCTCTTTGCCCCCCTTTGCTCTCTCTTTGCCCCCTCCCTCTTTCTGCGCCCCCTCCCTCACTCTGTGCCCCCCTCCCTCTCTCTGTGCCCCCCTACCTCTCTCTGTGCCCCCCTCCGTCTCTCTGTGCCCCCCTCCCTCTCTGTGCCCCCTCCCTCTCTCTGTGCCCCCTCCCTCTCAATGTGCCCCCCTCCCTCTCTCTGTGCCCCCCTCCCTCTCTCTGTGCCCTCTCCCTCTCTCTGTTCCCCCTCCCTCTCTCTGTGCCCCCTCCCTCTCTCTGTGCCCCCCTCCCTCTCTCTGTGCCCCCCTCCCTCTCTCTGTGCCATCCTCTCTCTTTGCCCCCCCTTGCTCTCTCTTTGCCCCCTCCCTCTTTCTGTGCCCCCCCTCCCTCACTCTGTGCCCCCCTCCCTCTCTGCGCCCCCCTCCCTCTCTCTGTGGCCCCTTCCCTCAATCTGTGCCCCCTCTCTCTCTCTATGCCCCCTCCCTCTCTCTGTGCCCCCCTCCCTCTCTCTGTGCCCCCCTCCCTCTCTGTGCCCCCTTCCCTCTCTCTGTGCCCTCCTCCCTCTCTGTGCCCCCCTCCTTCTCTCTGTGCCCCCTCCCTCTCTCTGTGCCCCCCTCCCTCTCTCTGTGCCCCCCGCCCTCTCTCTTTGCCCCCCCTCCCTCTCTCTGTTCCTCCCTCTCTCTGTGCCCCCTCCCTCTCTCTGTGCCCCCCTCCCTCTCTCTGTGCCCTCCCTCCCTCTCTCTGTGCCCCCCTCCCTCTCTCTGTGCCTCCCCTCCCTCTCTCTGTGCCCCCCCTCCCTCTCTCTGTGCCCCCCCTCCGTCTCACTGTGCCCCCCTCCCTCTCTCTGTGCCCCCTCCCTCTCTCTGTGCCTTCCTCCCTCTCTCTGTGACCCCTCCCTCTCTCTGTGCCCCCTCCCTCTCTCTGTGCCCCCCTCCCTCTCTGTGCCCCCCCCTGTGGCCCCCTCCCTCAATCTGTGCCCCCTCCCTCTCTCTGTGCCCCCTCCCTCTCTCTGTGCCCCCCTCCCTCTCTCTGTGCCCCCTCCCACTCTCTGTGCCCCCCTCCCTCTCTCTGTGCACCCCTCCCTCTCTGTGCCCACCTCCCTCTCTCTGTGGCCCCCTCCCTCAATCTGTGTCCCCCTCCCTCTCTCTGTGCCCCCCTCCCTCTCTCTGTGCCCCCCTCCGTCTCTCTGTGACCCCCTCCCTCTCTGTGCCCCCTCCCTCTCTCTCTGCCTCCTCCCTCTCACTGTGCCCCCCTCCCTCTCTCTGTGCCCTCCTCCCTCTCTCTGTGCCCCCTCCCTCTCTCTGTGCCCCCTCCCTCTCTCTGTGCCCCCTCCCTCTCTCTGTGCCCCCCTCCCTCTCTCTGTGCCCCCCCTCCCTCTCTATGTGCCCCCCTCCCTCTCTGTGCCCCCCTCCCTCTGTGGTCCCCTCCCTCAATCTCTGCCCCCCTCCCTCTCTCTGTGCCCCCCTCCCTCTCTCTGTGCCCCCCTCCCTCTCTCTGTGCCCCCTCCCTCTCTCTGTGCCATCCTCTCTCTTTGCCCCCCCTTCCTCTCTCTTTGCCCCCTCCCTCTTTCTGTGCCCCCTCCCTCACTCTGTGCCCCCCTCCCTCACTCTGTGCCCCCCTCCCTCTCTGTGCCCCCCCTCCCTCTCTCTGTGCCCCCTCCCTCTCTGTGCCCCCTCCCTCTCTCTGTGCCCCCCTCCCTCTCTCTGTGCCCCCCTCCCTCTCTGTGCCCCCTTCCCTCTCTCTGTGCCCTCCTCCCTCTCTGTGCCCCCCTCCCTCTCTCTGTGCCCCCCTCCCTCTCTCTGTGCCCCCCTCCCTCTCTCTGTGCCCCCCTCCCTCTCTCTTTGCCACCCCTCCCTCTCTCTGTTCCTCCCTCTCTCTGTGCCCCCTCCCTCTCTCTGTGCCCCGCTCCCTCTGTCTGTGCCCTCCCTCCCTCTCTCTGTGCCCCCCTCCCTCTCTCTGTGCCTCCCGTCCCTCTCTCTGTGCCCTCCCCCTCTCTCTGTGCCCCCCCTCCGTCTCTCTGTGCCCCCCTCCCTCTCTGTGCCCCCCTCCCTGTTCCCTCCTCCCTCTCTCTGTGCCCTCCCCCTCCCTCTCTGTGCCCCCCTCTCTCTCCCTGTGCCCCCCTCCCTCTCTCTGTGCCCTCACTCCCTCTCTCTGTGCCCTCCCTCCCTCTCTCTGTGCCCCCCTCCCTCTCTCTGTGCCCCCCTCCCTCAATCTGTGCCCCCCTCCCTCTCTCTGTGCCCCCCTCCCTCTCTCTGTGCCCCCCCTCTCTCTCTGTGCCCCCTCCCTCTCTCTGTGCCCCCCTCCCTCTCTCTGTGCCCTCACTCCCTCACTCTGTGCATCCTCCCTCTCTCTGTGCCCCCCTCCCTCACTCTGTGCCCCCCTCCCTCTCTATGTGCCCCCCTCCCTCTCTGTGCCCCCTCCCTCTATCTGTGCCCCGTCCCTCTCTCTGTGCCTTCCGCCCTCTCTCTGTGACCCCTCCCTCTCTCTGTGCCCCCTCCCTCTCTCTGTGCCCCCCTCCATCTCTGTGCCCCCCCTGTGGCCCCCTCCCTCAATCTTTGCCCCCTCCCTCTCTCTGTGCCCCCTCCCTCTCTCTGTGCCCCCCTCCCTCTCTCTGTGCCCCCCTCCCTCACTCTGTGCCCCCTCCCTCTCTATGTGCCCCCCTCCCTCTCTGTGCCCCCCTCCCTCGCTCTGTGCCCTCACTCCCTCTCTCTGTGCACCCTCCCTCTCTCTGTGCCCCCCTCCCTCACTCTGTGCCCGCCTCCCTCTCTATGTGCCCCCCTCCCTCTCTGTGCCCCCCTCCCTCTCTCTGTGCCCCCTCCCTCTCTCTGTGCCCCCCTCCCTCTCTCTGTGACCCGTCCCTCCCTCTGTGTCCCCTCCCTCTCTCTGTGCCCCCCTCCCTCTCTCTGTGCCCCCCCTCCCTCTCTGTGCCCCCCTCCCTCTCTCTGTGGCCACCTCCCCCTCTGTGCCCCCTCCCTCTCTCTGTGCCCCCCTCCCTCTCTCTGTGTCCCCTCCCTCTCTCTGTGCCCCCCTCCCTCTCTGTGCCCCCCTCCCTCTCTCTGTGGCCACCTCCCTCTCTCTGTGGCCACCTCCCTCTCTCTCTGCCCCCTCCCTCTCTACGTGCCCTCCTCCCACTCTCTGTGCGCCCCTCCCTCACTCTGTGCCCCCCTCCCTCTTTGTGCCCCCTTCCCTCTCTCTGTGCCCTCCTCCCTCTCTGTGCCCCCCTCCCTCTCTCTGTGCCCCCCTCCCTCTCTCTGTGCCCCCCTCCCTCTCTCTGTGCCCCCCTCCCTCTCTCTGTGCCCTCCTCCATCTCTGTGCCCCCCTCCCTCACTCTTTGCCCCCCCTCCCTCTCTCTGTTCCTCCCTCCCTCTCTCTGTGCCCCCCTCCCTCTCTCTGTGCCTCCCGTCCCTCTCTGTGCCCCCTCCCTCTCTCTGTGCACCCCCTCCCTCTCTCTGTGCCCCCCTCCCTCTCTGTGCCCCCCTCCCTGTTCCCCCCTCCCTCTCTCTGTGCCCTCCCCCTCCCTCTCTGTGCCCCCTCCCTCTCTCTGTGCCCCCTCCCTCTCTCTGTGCCCTCACTCCCTCTCTCTGTGCCCCCCTCCCTCTCTCTGTGCCCCCTCCCTCTCTCTGTGCCCCCCTCCCTCAATCTGTGCCCCCTCCCTCTCTCTGTGCCCCACTCCCTCTTTCTGTGCCCCCTCTCTCTCTGTGCCCCCTCCCTCTCTCTGTGCCCCCCTCCCTCTCTCTGTGCCCTCACTCCCTCTCTCTGTGCACCCTCCCTCTCTCTGTGCCCCCCTCCCTCACTCTGTGCCCCCCTCCCTCTCTATGTGCCCCCCTCCCTCTCTGTGCCCCCCTCCCTCTCTCTGTGCCCCTCCCTCTCTCTGTGCCCCCTCCCTCTCTCTGATCCCCCCTCCCTCTCTCTGTGATCCCTCCCTCTCTCTGTGCCCCCTCCTTCTCTCTGTGCCCCCCTCCCTCTCTGTGCCCCCCCCTCTGTGGCCCCCTCCCTCAATCTGTGCCCCCCTCCCTCTCTCTGTGCCCCCTCCCTCTCTCTGTGCCCCCCTCCCTCTCTCTGTGCCCCCCTCCCTCTCTCTGTGCCCCCCCTCCCTCACTCTGTGCCCCCCTCCCTCTCTCTGTGCCCCCCCTCCCTCTCTCTGTGCCCCCCTCCATCTCTCTGTGCCCCCTCCCTCTCTCTGTGCCCCCTCCCACTCTCTGGGCCCCCCCTCCCTCTCTCTGTGCCCCCCTCCCTCTCTCTGTGCCCCGCTCCCTCTCTCTGTGCCCCCCCTCCCTATCTCTGTGCCCCCCTCCCTCTCTGTGCCCCCTTCCTCTCTCTGTGCCCCCCTCCATCTCTCTGTGCTCCCCCTCCCTCTCTCTGCGCCCCCCTCCCTCTCTCTGTGGCCCCTTCCCTCAATCTGTGCCCCCTCCCTCTCTCTGTGCCCCCTTCCTCTCTCTTTGCCCCCTCCCTCTCTCTGTGCCCTCCTCCCTCTCTGTGCCCCCCTCCCTCTCTCTGTGCCCCCCTCCCTCACTCTGTGCCCCCCTCCCTCTCTCTGTGCCCCCTTCCCTCACTCTGTGCCCCCATCCCTCTCTCTGTGCCCACCCTCCCTCTCTCTGTCCCCCCCCTCCCTCTCTCTGTGCCCCCCCTCCCTCTCTCTGTGCGCCCTCCCTCTCTGTGCCCCCTCCCTGTTCCCCCCTCCCTCTCTGTGCCCACCCCTTCCCTCTCTGTGCCCCCATCCTCTCTCTTTGCCCCCCTCCCTCTCTCTTTGCCCCCATCCTCTCTCTGTGCCCCCCTCCCTCTCTCTGTGCCCCCTCCCTCTCTCTGTGCCCCCCTCCCTCACTCTGTGCCCCCCTCCCTCTCTCTGTGCCCCCTTCCCTCACTCTGTGCCCTCCTCCCTCTCTCTGTGCCCCCTCCCTCTCTCTGTGCCCCCCCTCCCTCTCTCTCTGCCCCCCTCCCTCTCTCTGTGCCCCCCTCCCTCTCTGTGCCCCCCTCCCTCTCTCTTTGCCCTCCTCCCTCTCTCTGTGCCCCCCAGCCTCTCTCTGTGCCCCCCTCCCTCACTCTGTGCCCCCCCTCCCTCTCTCTGTGCCCTCCTCCCTCTCTATGTGCCCCCCTCCCTATCTGTGCCCCCCTCCCTCTCTCTGTGCCCCCCTCCCTCTCTCTGTGCCCCCCTCCCTCTCTCTGTGCCCCCCTCCCGCTCTCTGTGCCCCCTCCCTCTCTCTGTGCCCCCCTCTCTCTGTGCCCCCTCCCTCTCTCTGTGCCCCCCTCCCTCTCTCTGTGCCCCCCTCCCTCTCTCTGTGCCCCCTCCCTCTCTCTGTGTCCCCCCTCCCTCTCTCTGTGCCCCCTCCCACTCTCTGTGCCCCCCTCCCTCTCTCTTTGCCCCCCCCTCCCTCTCTCTGTGCCCTCTCCCTCTCTCTGTGCACCCCCCTCCCTCTCTCTGTGCCCCGCTCCCTCTCTATGCCCCCCATCCTCTCTCTTTGCACCCCTCCCTCTCTCTGGGCCCCCCATCCTCCCTCTGTGCCCCCCTCCCTCTCTCTGTGCCCCCTCCCTCTCTCTGTGCCCCCTCCCTCACTCTGTGCCCCCCCTCTCTCTGTGCCCCCTCCCTCTCTATGTGCCCCCCTCCCTCTCTGTGCCCCCCTCCCTCTCTCTGTGCCCCCTCCCTCTCTCTGTGCCCCCTCCCTCTCTCTGTGCCCCCCTCCCTCTCTCTGTGCCCCCCTCCCTCTCTCTGTGCCCCCCTCCCTCTCTATGTGCCCCCCTCCCTCTCTGTGCCCCCCTCCCTCTCTCTGTGCCCCCTCCCTCTCTCTGTGCCCCCTCCCTCTCTCTGTGCCCCCCTCCCTCTCTATGTGCCCCCCTCCCTCTCTGTGCCCCCCTCCCTCTCTCTGTGCCCCCTCCCTCTCTCTGTGCCCCCCTCCCTCTCTATGTGCCCCCCTCCCTCTCTGTGCCCCCCTCCCTCTCTCTGTGCCCCCTCCCTCTCTCTGTGCCCCCATCCCTCTCTGTGCCCCCCTCCCTCTCTGTGCCCCCCTCTTCTCTCTCTGTGCCCCCCTCCCTCTCTCTGTGCCCCCTCTCTCTGTGCCCCCTCCCTCTCTCTGTGCCCCTTCCCTCTCTGTGCCCCCTCCCTCTCTCTTTGCCACCCTCCCTCTCTCTGTGCCCCCCTCCCTCTCTCTGTGCCCCCCTCCCTCTCTCTGTGCCCCCCTCCCTCTCTCTGTGCCCCCCCTCCCTCTCTCTGTGCCCCCCTCCCTGTGCCCCCCTCCCTCTCTGTGCCCCCCTTCCTCTCTCTGTGCCCCCCCTCCCTCTCTCTGTGCCCCCCTCCCTGTGCCCCCCATCCTCTCTCTTTGCCCCCCCTCCCTCTCTCTGTGCCCCCCTCCCTCTCTCTGTGCCCCCCTCCCTCTCTCTGTGCCCCCCCTCCCTCTCTCTGTACCCCCTCCCTCTCTCTGTGTCCATCTTCATCTCTCTGTGCCCCCATCCCTCTCTCTGTGCCCCCCTCCCTCTCTGTGCCCCCCATCCTCTCTCTTTGCCCCCCCTCCCTCTCTCTGTGCCCCCCTTCCTCTCTCTGTGCCCCCCCCTCTCTCTGTGCCCCCCTCCCTCTCTGTGCCCCCCATCCTCTCTCTTTGCCCCCCCCTCCCTCTCTCTGTGCCCCCCCTCCCTCTCTCTGTGCCCCCCCTCCCTCTCTCTGTGCCCCCCCTCCCTCTCTGTGCCCCCCATCCTCTCTCTTTGCCCCCCCTCCCTCTCTCTGTGCCCCCCTCCCTCTCTCTGTGCCCCCCCTCCCTCTCTCTTTGCCCCCCCTCCCTCTCTCTGTGCCCCCCTCCCTCTCTCTGTGCCCCCCCTCCCTCTCTCTGTTTTTCTGCATTTCCCTCTCATTCTTATCTATCCAATCATAGCCAGAGAATCACCTGCCATGGCCTTTTGTCACACTCCTCCATCGTTACCTGTGTGTCCCCCAAGGATCTATCCTTGGCCCCTCCTATTTCTCATCTACATGTTGCCCCTCGAAGTCATCATCCGGAAAAATAATGTCAGGTTCCACGTGTCACTGGCAGCATCCCGCTCACCACCAGCACGCTCAGCCCTCCGCGGTCTCTCAATTGTCAGACTGCTGATCCGACACCCAACAACAACAACAACTTGTGTTTATATAGTGCCTTTAAAGTAGTGAAACGTCCCAAGGTGCTTCACAGGAATATTATGAGAGAAAATATTTGACACCCAGCCGCATAAGTAGAAATTAGCACAGGTGCCCAAAAGCTTGGTCAAAGAGGTAGGCGGAGAGGTTTAGGCAGGGAGTTCCAGAGCTTGGGGCCCAGGCAGCGATGGTGGAGCGATTATAATCAGGGATGCCCAAGAGGGCAGAATTAGAGGAGCGCAGACATCTTGGGAGGGGGGGGGGCGGTGGGGGCATTGATGAGAGCGGTTTCTATATTGTGGCAGGGGCGGAAACCGGATTGGAGGGATTCTGGGAAAGATGGTCACGGATTTGGGAGGCGACAACACGTTCAAGGACTTGAGAGGAAAGGGAGGTTGGAGATGGGCGGTCGCTAGCAAGCACAGTGGGGTCAAGGGTGGGTTTTTTGAGGAGGGGGTGATGACAACAGGTTTGGGAGAGGGGCACAGTACCTGAGGAGAGAGAACCGTTAACAATGTCGGCTAACATGGGAGCCAGAAAAGGAAATTGTGTGGTCAGCAGTTTGGTGGGAATAGGGTCGAGGGAGCAGGAAGTGGGTCTCATGGACAGGATGAGCTCCGCGAGATCAAGAGGGGAGATCAGAGAGAAACTGGAGAAAGATGTGAGTTTAGGGCTTGGGCAGATGGGAGCCTCAGAGGAAGTTTGGCCGGTGGGCGAGGGGATGGAAGGGGAGAGGCAGAGGCAGCCGAACGGATGGTCTCAATCATAGTGACAAACAAATCCATGAGCTCCTCAGACTTGTTGTCAGAGGTGAGGGTGCAGACTGGGGAGAGGGGTTTATTAAGATGGTTAGCAGTGGAGAATAGAAGCCGGGGTTTATCTTTACATTCCAGAATGATTCTGGAACAGTGAGCGGTTTTGGCAGATGACAGCAGGACCCGATAGTGCTTTATGTGGTCCAGCCAGATCTAGCGGTGAATAGCTAAACCAGTTATCGGCCAATTCCATTCAAGTCTGTGTCCCTTGGACTTGGAGTGAAGATGAGGGCTGTACCAGGGAGAATGGCCAGGGTGAGAGAGAGTAATTGTTTTAACAGGGACTAGGGCATCAAAGGTGGTGCTGAGGGTGTGATTGAGCAGATTGGTAGCTGCAGAAATGTCCTGGTGAATGGAGGGCCAAAGGCTGGATAGTTGGGAGTTCATAGTGCAGTTGTAACAGAGCTGGGAGAGAGTTTCTCCAGGGGCGGATACAGGAGGACATAGGGTAGGTGAGGGATGATGGAAGGGGGATGTGGCTGGAGAGCGATATGAGGAAGTGGTCAGAGATGGCCTTATTTGTGATTGACACGGAATGAGTGAGACCACGAGAGATGGTAAGGTCAAGGGGCTGGCCGTGAGGAGAGAGAGCATGATGAATTGAGCTGGAGGTTGAAATCACCGAGGATGAGAAGTCGTTCGGTGCTGAGGGTGGAAAGTACTGAACAAATATCAGTAATATTTTTATGGAACTTGGTGGGCAGTAGAAAACGAGAATTTCAAATGTTTAGTGAGAGGTGTGGAATAAGGTGAGTTGCTCAAATAAGGAGACAGTATCAGAGGAGTAAGGGGAAGACCAAGGTATGATTTGATGATGAGAGCCATACTACCCCACAATGATCTGGGCAGGGCAAGTAATGGAAGGTATAGCCAGGTGGGGAGGCTTTGTTTAGGGGTAAGGTGTCATCGCCCTTCAACCAGGTTTTCGTCAGGGCCATGATGTCAATGCAATCATCCACAATAAGCTCATGGGTGGGAAGGGCCTTGTTAGTGGAGGGAGATATGGAGAGGGTTGATGATGGCTGCCCCACTGCCAGTTCTGGATGAGCAGAAATTTTCTCCAACTAAATAATGGGAAGACCGAAGCCATTGTCTCCGGTCCCCGCCACACACTGCATTCCCCCGCCACCGACTCCATCCCTCTCCCTCACATCTCTCTGAGGCTTGTTTTGCCTGCCTCTCCCTCTGTCACTGCCTCTCCCTCTGTCACTGTCTCTCCCTCTGTCACTGCCTCTCCCTCTGTCACTGCCTCTCCCTCTGTCACTGCCTCTCCCTCTGTCACTGCCTCTCCCTCTGTCACTGCCTCTCCCTCTCTGTCACTGTCTCTCCCTCTGTCACTGTCTCTCCCTCTGTCACTGCCTCTCCCCCTCTGTCACTGCCTCTCTCCCTCTGTCACTGTCTCTCCCTCTGTCACTGCCTCTCCCCCTCTGTCACTGCCTCTCTCTCTGTCACTGTCTCTCCCTCTCTGTCACTGTTTCTCCCTCTGTCACTGCCTCTCCCCCTCTGTCACTGCCTCTCCCTCTGTCACTGCCTCTCCACCTCTGTCACTGCCTCTCCCCCTCTGTCACTGCCTCTCTCTCTGTCACTGTCTCTCCCTCTCTGTCACTGTTTCTCCCTCTGTCACTGTCTCTCCCTCTGTCACTGCCTCTCCCCCTCTGTCACTGCCTCTCTCCCTATGTCACTGCCTCTCTCTCTGTCACTGTCACTCCCTCTGTCACTGTCTATCCCTCTGTAACTGCCTCTCTCCCTCTGTAACTGCCTCGCTCCCTCTGTCACTGCCTCGCTCCCTCTGTCACTGTCTCGCTCCCTCTATCACTGTCCCTCTCCCTCTGTCACTGCCTCTCCCTCTGTCACTGCCTCGCTCCCTCTGTCACTGCCTCGCTCCCTCTGTCACTGCCTCGCTCTATCTGTCACTGTCGCTCCCTCTGTCACTGCCTCTCCCTCTGTCACTGCCTCGCTCTCTCTGTC